>NW_028189742.1:73101-291909 GCF_048542155.1 Nylanderia fulva | reverse complement strand
TATTTCCCGAAGTACTGGTCCCGCTTCACCAAAGTGAACTCCAAGATAGCGAACCGTATGGAGTACGCCCAGTTGAGGTATATAGCGACCAGAAACAGCAAACTGCGCATCTGTGAGCACCTTAAGCTTCTTTGCCTTACCCGAGGGTACCAAGGAGAAAGCCGCACATTTCGCAGAAGCCAGTTCGAGTCCAAAGGCCGGAAGCGCCGCCACCACTTTGTCCAGAGAACGCTGGGCCCCCTCTCTAGTAGCCGCAATCAGCACCAGATCATCCGCGAAGGCAAGGGCATTTATTCTGCCATCCAAAAGGTGATAACCAACTTGATCGGGAACCTCTGCAAGTACCTCATTCATAATTAGATTAAATATGAGTGGGGAGAGAGGGTCACCCTGTCTGACACCCCGACCAGGAAAAATCATATCCGAGAGCACCCCGTCCACCTCCAGTCTCACCGCTGCCGTCCGATAAAGAGAGGAAAGGTATTCTATCATACTCAGCGAAAAACCATGTTTATATAGAACGTCCTCGACCGCCTTGTGACTAACAGTGTCGAACGCCTTACGTACGTCCAGCGTGATGACATGTAGCTGCCTCCTATTTAATCGCGCATCATACAGTAACGCAGATAACACGGCAATGTTTTCCGCACATCCGTCCGCTTCGATAAAAGCTCGCTGCCGTCTGTCTAATAAGTCGCACTTTGCCAATCGTCGCGCCAGGATCTTATGAAAATGCCGCAAAACAACCGAAGAAACAGAGATCGGCCGATAACACGAGGGATCCATACGGTCCATAGTCTTAGGTATGAGCACCGTTCGTGCGTGACGAAATCTTTCAGGAATTCGCCCCGAAGCCATGAAGATATTAAAGACCGCTGCACGAACAATCGCAGGTACCTCCGTAAACCATCTACGGACTGTCATACCATCCAGCCCAGGGGCAGACGCAAAAGGTAGCTTTATGTTTATTACCTCTCTCACTGTTATCGGCGACCAGACGGTCTCCAGCCCAGCCACCGGCACCACTCTCGCAGAAGATCGTCTCACCTCCGCGGATCCCTCCTCCAAGACCGGCCTCCAAAACTCCATCTGCTGAGCCAGAGTAGGATGCGGAAGGCTCCCAGCATCTCCGTCGAGCACTTTATGTGCGGCCTTAGTTACGTTTATCCTCCAAAGGTCCTGCATCCGACGGTATTCCTTTCTCCTTGCTTTTCTCTTAGAGATTGCACGAGTCATCCGCGGCCGACCTGCGACGGGCGATCCTGCCACGCCGGGCATCTCCAGGTCCGGAAAGACGTTACACCACCACTCGTCCAGAGCATTATTAGGCAAACCACCATCACGAAGGCGACAGATAGCTGTCCGGATTCAAATACTGCCGTTCATTTCAGGCACAATATCGTCGTACTTAGCTTCAAGCCATTCCATCGCCGTTCCAGGTCCAGTAACAGGCTGGCCCACAGGAGGAGGTCCAGTTGTAGTCCAAGAACAAGGCACGTTCAGAGATTCATCCACCTCACACGCAAGTCGCTGATCTTTGTATGCTGTCACCATATCCTTATAAAGCTGTTTCTTCCGAACTCCTTTGATAGACTCCAACGTTCTAGTTTCACCACACCATCCTAACAAATATACGTTCATTGGTCTTATCTGTGCGGGCGCCATGGCCTCCTCCAAAGCAAGGACCGCATCTCCTCAGCGCTCCATCGCGGTTTAACCCGGGCCGTAACAATCTCCTCATTGAATTCAGCAGGATGCTGCCTCTTTTTATGAAGACCCAGTCTTATCTTAGAAGAAAAAGACCGTAAACAGACTGAGCAAACATGCCCCTCAAGGCTGCCAACGTCTAAACCACTAACGCCTTTACCTGAAATAGCCTCCGATGTAGAAGGACCAGCAAGATCGTTAATTTCATTGGGGGGAGGCTCCGAGGTACTTCCCCTGCTATCTCTCTCATTATTTATTGTCGTAGCACCAATGAAAAGTCCCCCAATAAAGAGGGGCGCTGCAGTCAGGGGTGCTAACCCTAACCGCCACGCATAGATTGCGTCGTTAGTTTGTTATCGCATTGGTGTTTTCTGCGGCCGGATTTATATTCCCGGAAAAGGGCTCTTCGGCTCCTGCAGGTGACTAGCCTCCTTCCCCGTACAATGGATAACCATGACTTACACCTTGCCAAAGAGAGAGAGAGAAAAGGACAAAATAGTTAGTAAAGAGTTCATTAGCTTTATTGGCCAATCTACGCTGCAGTACTGGACATGACCGTGTGTCAAACGCGGAATGGTCCACATTTGCCATCTTTGCACTTGCACAGTTATGGCATTTACGCGGGCCAGTCTTATTTGGGCAACCTCTAGATTCGTGACTACCACTACAGTGTCCACACACATCTGATGCAGCCTGACACTTAGTTGACAAGTGACCAAAGCCTAAACACCTGTAACACTGCGTGACATGCAGATGATCCGATATCCTACAAGATGACCAGCCAAGATATATTCGACCTTGTTCGAGAAGCTTGGACCTGACGTCGGGAGAGACTTCAATTACCGCGTTGGCATTTTTCTGTGCCTTAGCAGGCGACCAGTAGACCAGCTTAATACCGTCTTCGTTAGTGTCTTCAAGATTCTGTTTGATTAGGTCTCGAATAAGCTGCTGCCTCTCTATCTCCGCCGGAATGTCTCTAATTAAAAGCCTCGGATTCATCCTGTTTATCTGCTTAATGTTCATGCCAATTTGGTCCAGCATAAGCCTCAGCTTATCCAAGTCCTCCCGACCTGCTACAATACGCACCGATTTGCTTTGACACTTGATAAGACGATCGACTTTGATGCCTGATTCGCTAGGCCTAATCGAAGCCAGGACAGCGTTACATGTAGCCTGAGAGTCGGTAAACTTGTCACTCACATCTCCACCTGGAAAGACCTCAATGGTCTCCAATTTTTCTCGAGCGACTCCTTCGGGCCCACGCGATCTCGATGCAGCACCAGACATTTTGACGACTCCCGCAAAAGAACGATCCTGTCCCGCCACTGGGAAACCAACAATTGACTCCATAGCACGCTTTATACCATTTTCTACATGCGTGCCAACAGATGACGCAATACTGGCCACAAGCGACTCAGTCATCTCCCTTTCCCGGGCTCGCTCCTCCTCAAGAACCTTACGCACGGTAGATTCCATAGCTCCAGTCACCAATTCAGCCACGTCGCTTGACATGTCCTGTTGAGCATTATCCTTAGAGACAGATCTAATCATCCTCCAGATATTCGCCGTAATATCCCGCTCAGTTTTTAGCCGGATATATGCCGATGCGAGCGTATCTACCGCCTTTCTATACGCCGCGATAACTTCCTCGAGCCTATTCTTCTTACTGGCTGACTTCTTGCTAACGGCATTGATGGAAGAAAAGATATAATCATGTCCCGTTAAGACCTTTTTAATTTCGTTGACGTCACCATCCGATAGAGGGGGCGGCTCCATGTATAAGTCGCCATCATAGGGCGGAAAAGTAGCCACTCTCTTGGAGCCACGCTGTCCACTATTCCTCACAACAGATCCTTTACTACCGAGTCTCGGGCAAAAGTCAGTCAATCCCGGTAAAACAACAAAGAGAAAAGGGGCCCCCTATCCGGGGGACCCTCTTTAGCAGCACTCATAACTTACAAAACCAGTACACTAAACGGAAACGTGCACAGATGCTATAAGGAAAACGACTAAAAAAAACAAAAAGATTTTTCGCTTATTATTATAAACAATGACCGCAAAAGGTGACCTCCGTGTCCAAGAGTTTTCACACACTCTCAAGAGCAGCTATCAATCGAACAAACCGCATGTCAAGAGGAGATTGAACAGTCTTTTATTTACGCAAAATTCATTAATGTTATTTATCGCAGTCGATCAGAACAAGCCCAGCAGGCCTTCCCGCACCCATACAGAGGCAACACAATTCAAAAAAACCGATGGTCAAAAGGGGATCGATAAGCGCCTTGTTTATGCAAAATTTACAACCATTAATGGCCACAATAGAACAATACACGCTTAGCACGTCTTTCCATACTCATACACAGCTAACCCAATCGAGAAAACCAATGGTTAATAGGAGCTCAATAAGACTATAATAATATTTATGCAAAATAAGTCCGCGAGGGTTAAATAATAACCAAATCACTTACACCTGTTTCCGGAGTCTCTATTAAGGCTTCTGCTAGCTAAATTATTAGGAGACGCGGTAGTGTCTCCGGCCATGTTCAAACCCTAAAAGACCTTAAAAGACACTACAAGTCTCCTTATCCTGCACCATCAAAGTCCATTTTTTGGGGGTGTAGAACTACTAAAATATAAAAAATTTTGAATTGCACGTAATATAACCTGAAAGGCGGCATCGCCACGAGTAATTTGAGCCAAGAAAAAATAAAATCGGTCAAGCCGTTCTGGAGATACAAGTGGTCAAAAAGTGACGTTTTTCATGAAAAATGAAGTAACGTCGTCTTCTCTGTCCGCTGACGTCATCAGGATTATATATATATATATAAATCTCTTCTCACCTTTCACTCACATCTCCCTCAACTTCCACCCACCCCTTTCCCTCCCACATCCCGCCCCCAACCCCCACTCCCACCTGCACTCCCACCCCTCTTTCGCCTTTTTCACCCTCTTTCGTCCTCTCTCACCCTCTTTCGTCCTGCTCCTCACCCTCTTTCATTCTCTCTCACCCTCTTTATCCCTGTTTCGTCTTCTTTCACCCTCTTTCATTCCTCTCACCCTCTTTCGTCCTCTTTCACTCTCTTTCGTCCTCTCTCACCCTCTTTCATTCTTTCTCACCCTCTTTCACCCTCTTTCGTCCTCTTTCACCTTCTTTCACTCTCTTTCGTCCTCTCTCACCCTCTTTCTCACCCTCTTTCGCCTCTCTCATCCTCTTTCGACCTCTTTCACCCTCTTTCGTTCTCTCTCACCCTCTTTCGTCCTCTTTCACCCTCTTTCGTCCTCTCTCACCCTCTCTCACCTCTTTCACCCTCGTACGTCCTTTCTCACCCTCTTTCGTTCTCTTTCACCCTCTTTCGCCTATCTCGTCTTCTATTACCCTCATTCGTCCTCTCTCACCCAATCTCCAAAAAATCATAAAAATGAAAAGGTCAAGCCGTTCAAAAGAAGGTCCTCAAAAATTTAAACCTAGTCTGTACAATGAAAAATAATTACTCGTAATTCCAGAGTTCCAATTTGTTAATATCGAATAATGTATTTGTTTCAAGTAATGGCAGTAGAGTCAAATACATACCTACGTATATGCAGTTTTTGCTGTTAATTGTACTTGAACGAAAAAAATAATTAAATGATTTAAATATAGCACATTTTAAATCAAGAAACTTATATAATCGAACTCTGTTTAGAAAAAGGTAGAACATTTTATTTGCCTCTGCCTTTACAAGAAACATTGGATAAGGTATATCTTCCGGAAGATCCTATAAATTTGAATCACGAGTTGCACATTCTCGTTCGAGGTATACCCAAGAAATCTAAAGTGGTTTGGGAAAATTTGGTAGATATTAATAAAATGGATAAGGCTTTACAATGGTTGAAAAAAAATAATCCTCATTACTCAAAAATTTGTCTTCCAGCGTCATCTGATGATCTATTAAAGGATAAGTTGCAGGAAACAGAATATAGGATTGTCGATGAGGAAAGCGACAATGACGAAATAAATGAGGTGGTTGAGGAATTACCAGCATTGAATTTGTACAATGTACAGCAAAACAAAAATAATAATGATCAAACCGTTTTAAAACGTACGGCTTTTCTCACACAAATCACTGAACATTCGGATATTAACGATCAGTATACAATATACCCAATACACGCGAAAAGAATCGATAACGAATCTGCATTGAAGCTTTATCAAATGGTGAAAATTGAAGATTTTCCAATGGATAATCGTTATAAATATCTGGATGTCATGTGTTTCCCTGATTTATATCCTGATGGTGTCAATGGACAACGAGAAGATAGAAACTTTGCATTGCCGGAATATTTATTTATTAGAACACGATTGATGTCGAAACATAGTAGATTCAGGTTGAATCTGCAGTATCTGTTCTTCCTTCTCAATGATTCTAACTACCGACAGTTGAAAAGTGGTATCTATTATACGATAATGATTACTAACCCACGAGAGAGATACACTGCTGGTAGATACTTGAACGAATTATAAGGTTACCAATTAGAATCGAATTTAATGAGTATTTTCGCAAAATTGAGAAATACGGATCAATTTTGGCGACAACCGTCCAATAATGTAAAATGCATAACTTTGCATTACGGTCCAGCGACGTGGTTTTTGACTTTGAGTCCTAGTGAATGGAAATGGTCCGATTTGGGTGAATATTTACGAGATATGAATCCCGATAAAGAGAAGTTAGGCATCAGCGAACTACTCGCATACGATCCTGTAAGTACTTCTAGATTCATGTGCATAAAATTCAAAGCCATGATTGATTTTATTTGTTCGTCCGATAATCCAATAGGAAAGGTTATTCATTACTTCTGGCGACTGGAATATCAACGTAGAAGTATCCAGCACATGCATTGTATGATTTGGATAAAAGATGCTCCAGTATTAGGAAAATCGCCGGATGAAGAAGTTGCTACGTTTATTCGAAAATACGTAACGTGTGAAATTCCAGATGAAAATGTTTCGCCAACGTTGTACGATACGGTAATAAGTGATCAGAATCATAAACATAACTCGTATTGCATGCGTACGAAAAAAACGGAAACTAATATATACAGAAAGTGTCGGTTCGATTTTCCTCGGCCAGTTACTGAGAATTTCGTTTTAAGAGACGTTATAACTTCGATAGTCGGTAGAAAAAATTTACGCAGTAAGAGCAGATGGTACGATCTTCCTCGCAAGGAGTCGGAAAGGTTTATAAATGATTATAATCCGTTTATCAAATTAGCCTGGGAGGGAAATATGGACATACCATTTATTAGAGAAAAATCAAAGTTTTTAAACTCATATTTAACACAATACACGATAAAGTCGGAAAAATGCAATACAGACTTTGAAGTGATAGATTCGAATAAGTCCTTGCCATCGAAACTGTGGAATTTTGCAATGCGTTCATTAAATAACAGAGAATGCGGTGCTTTAGAAGCTGCGGATACACTATTATGGAATCTCTTGTACGGTACGGATAATGATACCATGGTCAAATGGATCGATGTTAATGAGGTGAAAAATAGAAAAGTTAAAACATTTAATAAAATTTAAGCTCTCGATGAAAATTCTACGAATATTTACTGTTCGTCACTCATCAATGATTACTATCCAAATAGACCTCAGGAATTAGAATCATTGAATTTGTACGATTTTGCCAGATTCTGGGAAATTACGAAACAGATGTCAAATAATGACGAAGTCAAGTGTTACAAACTGGCATCGGGTTTATTTTTAAAAAAACGAAAAAAGGGTTATTTAATTAACCATTATCGATTTAATATAAAAACTGAGCCCGAAAAATACTTTTACTCGCTGCTTCTGTTCAAACCATGGAGAGATTTGAGTGAACTCAAAGGTACATTCGAGACTTACACGGATGCCTTTAAGAATTCAGAGTCTGTTTTAACGAAGGCAATGAAAAATCACGAAAAGCTCGAAGAAATACAGAAATCTTTTGAGAACGTTGCTGAATTATACGAGAAACACGAAAATGATCTGAAAACAGCAGACAGAAACAAATCCGATGACGATGAACTGGATTGTAATCCGATAGAAGCTGACGACGCGATGAAAGATCTGGAAGATTTTGGTAAGATTGACGACCCGATTGATTTATCGCAAATGATGTCGCAATTGAACAAAGACCAGAAAAGAGTCTTTGATGGAGTATGCCAAGTTTTACAAGATAAGAATCAGATTCTGCGACTGTACGTAAGTGGCGAGGGTGGTACAGGGAAAAGTTTTCTAATTGAAACGATTAAACATTGGATCAGAATAAATTTGGAAAAAACGACTGCCATATCTGCTCCCACGGGTATCGCAGCATTCAATATCGATGGCTTGACAATCCATAGAATGTTTCAACTACCCGTTAGTCATGAATCTACACCAAAATATACGCAATTGTCAGACATGGTCTTGAAAACTTTGAGAGACAAATTAAAGACTGTCGAATTATTTAATACTTTTAATAAACGGTGCTTCTAAAAAAATTATCAACAATCGAATGACCGCCGTGCCGACGAGTAATATCACGATTAATAAAAAAAAGTACAAGCTAATAAGCGCTATATTTCACGAAGGTGAAGAAATGAATCGTGGTCACTACACGTGTATGTTGAGAGCTGACATAAAATCGGAATGGTATTACTCTAATGATATGGAAGTGTTCAAGAAAAAATGGCCCAAAGGAGCACAAGGGGCATACATATTGTTCTTAGAACAGATTAAATAATGGCGCTGTATAAAGGCTGCCGTAACCCCTACATTAAAACATCAACTGTTCTAGCGCTGTATAAAAGTTGCCGTAAGCGCCAAAATAAAATATCGGCTGCTCTGGCGTTTTATAAAAGCTGCTGTAAGCGCTGCATTAAAACGAGTGCAATAAGTTTCTAATTTGACCTAGGCTTCATGACATTTCAAAAAGTATCATCAAGAAAAAAATTATCAGACAGAAATATGTATGTCGTGTTAAAATCGGAGAGACGAAGAAAAATATATGGTTGCGTTCTCACGAGAATGGGCGATGGAAGGGCCCATTCTTTATTTTCAATATTCATACAAAAATATAAATTCATTCTGTAGCAATTGAAATAAATGTGCGTTATATAATAAATGTGTATCGTTAAAAGTTATTACAATTATACAAACATTTACATATATGATTAAATAAAATATATATGTATACTATAATATAATTATATATTTTATATATGTACATATATACCATATATTTCAATTATTTTGAACTGTATTGCATAAATTGTTACTTATACAAGTTATGTGATAAGAATCGAAAATACATATATTTGTGATACTTGAATTACTAGAAAGCTGCTCTATATATCTGTACTTTAAAAAGTAAGTAATATCCTAAAAAAATCATAAAAATGAAAAGGTCAGGCCATGTTCAAAAGAAGGTACTCAAAAATTTAAACGATCTAATAATAAATTATCACGAAAAGTAACTGATATGTTATTCAAGGTGCCAGTTCAAAGTGAACATACGTAAAGTGTATATTATCTAAATTTAGTAATAATATATTACCATGAAAAGTAACTGTGATATTTTATTCAAGGTTCAAGTTCACATTGAATATACATACTTATAAGTAAAACTGATTACAATTTGATTCTAGAAAATAAGAGCGATATGTTATTCTTAGTGCACAAAATATAATATTTGTTTATAGAGATTTGATTTGAAATTCATACTAGCCCGTACAATGAAAAATAATTGCTCGTAATTTCAGAGTACCAATTTGTTAATAACTCAGAAAAATAACATGGCGGCCTGCTCTCAAAAAACTTTCAATGGGTAGAATAAATAATTGAAATAAGAGTTGTGAAAATTGTATAAATTAAAAACCTTCAATCTTTCTTTAGTAAAATTTTGAATTTTCATATCAACTTCCGATTTGTGTTATACCGTATTTTCAGGGAGTAAGTTATTGATCAGAAAACTTTGCCTTGTTGCTCGAAACGGGTGTATATTAAGTAAAATTTATAAATGTACAGTTCTCAGGTTAACTACAATAAAGCTATACGCTTAAAAAGTTTACTGATTATTTGTCGTAATATACAATAAAAAATTACATATTAATTATTCAAGATACAAGTGAGAAATAAATATCATTAAAATATAAAAAAAAAATTTATCAATTTGACTCTGAAAAGTAAGTGACATGGTTCTCAAAGTGCAAGGTTTCATTTGACTTACAATTTTCTTCAGAAACACAGAAGAAAAAGGTATTTGTATATAGTTTTGTATATTCACTTTGTTGTGTGTAAAGCTTTTAAAAATACGTTGAATCCTTATTTTAATCTAATCTTCTTCTAATGTAATACTTTTCGTATTTCAAATGTTGTAGTAATTATTCTGTAAGAGCTTTGACATTATTTCTAAATGGACATCGAGAAACATCATAGTTTTTTGAGAGCAGGCCGCCATGTTATTTTTCTGAGTCATTAACAAATTGGTACTCTGGAATTACGAGCAATTATTTTTCATTGTACGGGCTAATATGAATTTCAAATCAAATCTCTATAAACGACTATTATATTTTGTGCACTAAGAATAACATATCGCACTTATTTTCTAGAATCAAATTGTAATCAGTTTTACTTATATGTATGTATATTCAATGTGAACTTGCACCTTGAATAAAATATCACAGTTACTTTTCATAGTAATATATTATTACTAAATTTAGATAATATACACTTTACGTATGTTCACTTTGAACTGGCACCTTGAATAACATATCAGTTACTTTTCGTGATAATTTATTATTAGATCGTTTAAATTTTGAAAGGTTTAAATTTTTGAGTACCTTCTTTTGAACATGGCCTGACCTTTTCATTTTTATGATTTTTTTAGGATAAAAATATAATGACAGAAGAAACACCAACATATTTGAGAAGAAAAAAAAACAAGAAAGAAAGGAATATGATAGCGAGGTACAGATGCGGGAACGAAACGAAAGGGAGCCAGCACTGGTTGAAGGAGGCAGAAAGGAGATGCAGAATATGCGGAGAAGGAATAGAAAATATGTTACATATTTTGAAAGAATGCGAAGAGACAAAGGACAAAATGACATTAGAAGAATTTTTGAAGAAGAATGGAAAAGAAAGGGATGTAATGAAGAGGATAGACAGAATAAGAGAAGAAAAGAGACTGGAGGAGAAGGGAAAGAAAACAGAAGGAAGCTAAAGCCAAAGAATAAGAAGTTTATAGTTAATTCCAGAGGTTAGTTAACTTAAGAGTTTTAGAGATTATTCCAGAGTTTATTCCAGATTTGATTTGATTTGATTTGATAGAATAGAATATTATATTACATTAGTAGAGATTAGATTTTGAAATGTAAAGAATTTCTCAAAGTTGTCGCGCACGAATTCGCGATTCATTGGATATTAATTTCGCGATATTAATTTATTGTTGTCGTAAAATCGCGCGCGAATCAAAATCGCATTAACGTGAATTGAGAATCATGCAGATATATATGTATATGTACGAAGGAGGATGTACTTGGGATTCTAACTCGAAAGTTTAAAAATAAAATGTTAAGTACGGAGATTGATCCTGTAGTTTGTGCAATTTTAACAAGAGAGGAGAAAAAGACGCTGCTGAATGTCCAATATTTAAAATCAATTTTCTATAATATATAAATTTATTTATTTATTTATTTATTTGTTTGTTTGTTTGTTTGTTTGTTTGTTTGTTTGTTTGTTTGTTTGTTTGTTTGTTTGTTTGTTTGTTTGTTTGTTTGTTTGTTTGTTTGTTTGTTTGTTTGTTTGTTTGTTTGTTTGTTTGTTTGTTTGTTTGTTTGTTTGTTTGTTTGTTTGTTTGTTTGTTTGTTTGTTTGTTTGTTTGTTTGTTTGTTTATTTATTTATAATATATAAATAATGTGTGTGTGTGTATGTGTATGGACTATTACTTACATGGTGGAATCGTACAATTGTATTGCCTCATATCTTCATTTTTTGTTAATAAGGTAATTGGATCGATATCTTTCAATTCATTGATTTGTTCTTCGGTCATCATGGCTATTTTTTGCTGCTGTTTAACTATTTATTAATAATTAAATAGTTTAATGATTTATATTTTAAATATATTATCTTATATTTTAAATATACATATATATTTGCATATTTTAAATATATGTAACTTACTTCTATAAATGTTGAATAAACTTTTCTTAATCCGCTTATTTTTTCCTTTGATTCCGAATTTATTTCTTGAAATAAATTTTAAAAACAAATGAGTTTTGTTATTTATGTTCACATAGAAGTAAGTATTAAATAAAATTAGTAATTAGCTCTGTTAAATTAATAATTGTAAACAAAGAAGGGCTATAAGAGCTATTAAACATAACAAGTTGTCAATTAATATTAAAAAATATAACAAAACTTCATTTGAACGTAGCAAGAAATAAATAAGAAGTGATCATTTATTCGCATTTTAACGAAATAATATATACATAAGAAATACACATTAGAACGTTTCGGCTGACATTTCGAGCCTTCCTCAGCGCAATACAAATATTATATAAATTGAAATGTAATATTGAACATTAAAGACGGCAATCAACGATGTCAAGATAATAAAAAGTCAGTTTTTTGTCTCATTACATATGTTTCTGAATAAGTCATCGCGTGTGACAAGTGCAAATTTTTGATACATACTGAGATCGAGCGACAGTGCCATGTAATCACTGTGTATAGGCCTCCTGATTTATTGGTCAAGGGAGATATCTTGATTGAATCGTCATATTGAAATGTTGTTAGACATTAAATGGAGATCTAAATAAATAATATTCAATTATTCACTATACTTTTGAAAAATAACATGCACTGTACACTCACTCAAATAAAATTGGCGATTATTTAATAGAAGTTACAAGTATCAGACGCGAGATCTCATAGACACAGTTTTTTCAAAAACAAAAGTTTACTAAAGACAGAACGTCTTTACCGTTTCAACTCCCAATCACAAATGAGGCAGTAACTCGGTGTTTCACCTTTATTATACATATCAAGGTCTGTTTGCAAACCCTGGCAATTTTGGTAAAGAATCTATAATATTATTGTATATATCAGGCAAAAATTCAGTGTCGTTTTGTAGATTCAATCCATTAGTTTGTCTTTTTATATATAACATTTCTGATATAAGTCTTTTATTGTAAAATGGTTCTTTATCTAAAATTATTACCTCATCCCAATCAAATTCATGAGAGAACTCTAATCTATGATCAGTAACAACTGATTTATTGGAACACTTTCTGTTAATATGTTTTTTATGTTCAGTTATCCTAGTATTCAGTTTTCTACTAGTTTGACCCACATATATGAGGCATCACAGTTTTTACAGTTAATTATATAAACTACATTCGTATTCGCTCCTTTAGGTATTTTGTCTTTGTGTGTTTTAATAAATTTACCTAATTTATTCATGCTCATGTAGGAGAGTCTAGTATCGACTTTTTTTGTAATCAATTGTTCAGTAGCCTTTGGTAAGTAAGGCACAGTAAAAAACAAATGAGAATCCTTCGACTGATTTTGACTGTTGTTGTTAACATTACTTCTAGTATAAAAAAGAGTTTTGAGTCTATCGTTAATAGTGTCAAAAATGAATTTTACCGGGTAATTATTATTTATTAAGATGTTAATAATCAATTCTATATTATCCTGGTGAAATGAAGGATGAGATAATCAAATGAAGTTTTGTTATATTTTTTAATTTTAATTGACAACTTGTTATGTTTAATAGCTCTTATAGCCCTTCTTTGTTTACAATTAGTAAGTATTAACTTCATAGGTAAGGAAATACACTTAGAATATAGTTAAATGTGTTCACTAATGTATTGAAATATCTCGAATGTCGAAGTCTCTTTTTCACGATAACGATTAGCGATCTCGCTTGTGCGCTGCGACTTATTTCATTTGCATAAAACTGTCATACGAATTGTGACAGTTCGATATACAAAGATAAAGTGAAAAAAGAAATACAAAAGGGAAAGAAGAATTAGGAAAATTGAAAAAGAGAAAGAAAGAGAAAGACAGAATAGAAGATAAGGAAGAAAAAGAGAAAAGAAGAAGATATAAAATATAAGGTATTTAATGTATATAATAAATTTGTATATACATATATGTATATATATATATATATATACATATATATATGTGTGTAAATATAAATGTATACAGGATCCATATAAAAGACATCACAGATATTTAAAAAAGTGCTAAGTATTGCGATCTGACATATGGGCAAAGACTCTATACATACGTTAACATGACGCCGAGAAGCCTATGTTTAATATAGTGTTATTATAATATAATGTAATATTTTATTTATTATATAAATCTAAATCGTAAGAAGGCGTGAAGAGCTAAACACGGATGTTGCTGTGGAAACAGCAAAAAGTGGAAAAGGTGGAAAAAGTTGTTGTTTCCACAGCAACATCCGCGTTTAGCTCTTCACGCCTTCTTACGATTTAGATTTATATTTATATTACAGAGCCTGTTATTAAATCTTAGTTGTTTATTTATTATGTTTACTAATATGCAAAACATTTGTGATTGGGCTACTACAAATCCAGGCCAAAGAAAACTCATTAAAGGTGAAAGGATATTTCAAGCAGGACATATAATATATAATATATATAATAATATAACTTATAATATATATATTTATACCGTGGAGAAAAAATCCCACAATCCACAATAGTCGACAAAAAATGACCGGGTTCGAAGATTTCTAAAGCGTATTCTTACAGATTTTTTCATGCTGATTACGAATCCGGTCGCGAAAATTATGTATCACGTCAGGTTTTTTAGATATCATGATCTAAAGATGCGAAAAAAGGCATTTTAGACATTTTTCCATAAAATATAGCTTTTAATTGGAACGTAATAAAAATCTTTTTTTTTACAGATTTATTATAAGTTATTAATAAACCTTTACCTACTTATTTTTTTACGGACATTAAATTTTTGAAATTTTGATTTGCCGTTTTTAATTTTAAAAATCTGGGGGTGAAATGGTAGACCAGTGGGTTAAGTCATAAGACAGTATACTTAAGGTTCGAATCCAATTCGAGCCAATCACCCCACATGCCTGTCAGAAAAAAGGTGAAGAAGAAGGAGATAGAGAAATGAGGAAAAGGCAGGTTCGGCTGGAAAGGAGAAGGAGAAAGTGGAAAAAGAAAGAAGAGGATTTGGAGACGAGGAGTAAGGAGGTGGAAGAAGGAGGAAAAGGGAAAGAAGGTGTGAATGGAATAAAAGGGACTGTAAAGATTTGGGAACGCTCCTATCAAAAAAAAGCGCCAGAGGGAATTGATATGGAATTGTAATGAGTGGTTAGAGGAGGATTGTAAAGGTTCGGGAACGCTCCTATCAGAAAAAAGCGCCGCATATGTAACATATTGTAACGAGAAAAGGAGAATGTAAGGGGTTTGGCGGTCCCTTGAAACCTCTAGAGGAGTCCGGAATAAACCTGAATTGAATTGAATTTTAAAAATCTGATTCCACTTTTATTATTAGTGTTTGAAGAAATTTTTACATATTAATATTTGTGAAAAAAGTGAACCATTCTATCAAACCTCTAAAGACTTTGTATTAGTATATAGAAAAGTGCGAAAAATTATATTTTCAATTTTTTATAAATTTAAAGTGTACGACAGGCAATAAGAGCCAAATCGCGGATGACAGTGCGTTATTCCAACGAAACTAAATTTTTTCGTTAGAATTAAATACCTGTGCACAAGGCGCCAAATTTTACTTGGTCACGGCCAAGATTTAAAATTGGAATAATCTCTACAAGAGATTTAATTCCACGCATCCCTTGTTCCCCCCTAAGGAAATAAATGCGAGAGAAAAATATAGATCCGAAAGTCGTTGAATCGGGAATCGAACCCGAGACCTTTCGCTTGCCGGGCGACTGCTCTTCCAACTGAGCTATTCAGATTCTTTTGATTCTATACTTTTCTCTACTATATATATAATAATGTTGATAAATAAACGCCTTTAAGCCAGCGTGTATAAATTAAGAGTTTAACAAGGCTCTGTAATATAAATATAAATTTAAAGTGTAAGACAGGCAATAAGAGCCAAATCGCGGATGACAGTGCGTTATCCCAACGCGAAATTAAATTTTTTTGTTAGAATTAAATACCTGTGCACAAGGCACCAAATTTTACTTGGTCACGGCTCAGATTTAAAATTGGAATAATCTCTACAAGAGATTTAATTACATGCATCCCTTGGTCCCCCTTAAGGAAATAAATGCGAGAGAAAAATATAGATCCGATAGTCGCTGAATCGGGAATCGATTCAATTTTTTAATTTAATTTTTTCAATAAACTCTTTATAAGTTTAATCTTTTATATATTTTTTACATAAACTACAAGTCTTAAGCTTTATTTTTAACTGTTACAGCACTTTTTATCACGTCCCAACTAAAAGGTATATTTTACGGAAAAGTATCTGTAAATATCCTTTTTCGCATTTTTAGATCAATATATTAAAAAACCTGACGTGATATGCAATTTTCGCGGCCGGATTTGTAATCAGCATAAAAAAATACAAGAATACGCTTTGGAAATCTCTAAACCTTTTTGTGTGTCAAACAGTGTAATTCTATATATTATTACGTCCTTGGTTTTATATCCCCTGAACACCTTCATCCCTTTCATCTCCTGAACATCATCGTTAGGAGGGTTCTTTATTAACAACCGACGTGCGGCTGTTTTCCGGCGCCACATTGGTTTTCGGGATTGAGCTGTTGTATCACGAGGACGCATTTCTTTGACGGCTATTAATATCTTTCTATTTTGGATTTTCATATCTTGTATCTTGTTGTCTTATTAAATCCGCTTTGCATATAAACACGACTTATTCCTTTCGCGCGCGAGTAAGTGCGTGAGTGTGAGAGACGCTTTTGCGAGACATCGCAAAGTTCATCCCGAGAACGTAACAATATACTAATTAGTTAAATAATACCTAAATACTATGCTATATAAACAGTGGGTTTCTACTGCTTTTATTTTGCGCTACCCGATGTCATGATTAAAAATGTCAGATTCCAATAACATCACAATTTGTTATCGCCGACATCGCCGCGCGCCTAGCGACCTCGCTACGGTGGGCTGTTTCTTCTCGCCGCCCGCTTAGTAACCGCGTTACAGTGGGCTGTCTCTTCTCGCCGCGCGCTATCACTCGCGTAGATTGGCCGAACTTTATTAATTAATTTCTTTTTTATTATTGAGAAAATTGTAAAATGGTGAAAGACTTTTTTACTCATTGTCAGTTGAATTTGCTCTACCTGACCCTGGTGGGGCGCGAATTACCGGACACCCTGTATACAGTATTCCATTATATTCTTTCCACGAAATTTCCTCTTAAATTATTGTTAATTGTTTGTTGCTCAAAAAAAAATTTTCAAATAAAACTTACGCTATTTCGTAAAGTACATCTTATTATGGATTAAGTTTTGTTCAGATAAAGATATCACATCAAGAACTCTTTCACTTTTTAAATGAAACCATGTAAAACTATACATAAAACTATATATAAAATCAATGGAACCATTCTAATTTTTTTACATAAATAAATTTCTCACAATACTTAGCACAAAAAGTTATAAAGATAGGATAACAAAAAAAATGAATAGTGTACGACATATTTTGCACTTTAATGTGTTATAATGTTGTATAAATTATAAAATATATCAAAAAATATTACTCTTTCAATAGTCTGCCTTAATGATTTTATGTACAAAATACTTGTAAAATTTAATTGTAAATAAAACATATCTAATTGATATTAAGAATAGATATGCTTCTACTAATTTCAAATTAGATATTTTTCTTAAAAACAACAACATTTTATGAATAAAGTATTAAGATAAACCAATCGAAAAATTAATATTATACAAGATATTTTATAGTTTGTGTAAGATTATATCAACCTAAAGTATGAAATATCTCGTAAATTACTCACTTTTTGGTCATCTCGTTCTTATAATTTTTTATGCGGAATAATACGAGGAATCAATTTCATAAAACAATAGGGTAGTTCAGTTTAAAAAATTCAAGATAATCTTTTTCTAATCGTGATTATTCGTAGTCAAAATGAGATCAGTGATTAGATCTTTCTAAGCTTTTGTTTCAAACGTTTTTCCGTATTTTTTATATTTTTTGAAATATTTGCCAATTAAAATAGGACATTCCATACTACACATATCAATATATGTTTATAAGATGCGGCAATAACTAATCTTAAATATCTTTAGAAATTTGACTTTAGATAAAAGGTTTCAAACAAAAGTTGTATGATTTTGTGGAGGACATAACATCATCATAATCTAGAATTGCTTGGGTGGCGTTTCTCAAAATCATTTCGAGGTCATTATGTTTTTTATATTGAATTACCTGAATTTTCTTATATAAATCAATTTTTCACAGTATTCTCTATAAAAAGTTATAAAGGCAATATATAAATCAATTCTTCACAGTATTCTCTATAAAAAGTTATATAAAGGCAAATATGGCCAAAAAATAAATAGATATTTACTAGATATTATATATTTTATTTTAACATAATTTTACATAAACTATGAAATATATATATATATATATATATATATATATATATCATAAAATATTTATTTTTCATCGATCTTACCTCAATACTTTAATGTATTGTGACGTGGTCGTCCCTACGCTCATCACTCCCCGACGCGGGGCCGTAAAGCCAAGCGGCCGCGCCAAGAGAGCGAGAGAGAGAGAGAGCGAGAGAGAGCGAACGTGAACCCTGAGAGACTTAGCGGCGCGAAAGAATATTGTTATTAACGCGTTTTATTTTTATTTTTTTTTTATGAATGTCGGGAGTCTTGCCGAGAGAAACTGTTTAATCGGGAGAGATTAACAAGGAAGGCAAAAAGCGGCAAACAAGAAATCGAAAACACTACGCACGGAACACGTGGCCTTACGAGACGTTAGCACAACAATGGCCGCGGGGACGCGCTCACCAGCAGGCGCCAAAAAGGGCCCCAAGGACCCGCGGATAACCTCTGCACCCTCGTTCCCATCCCGCCAGGACCTCGTCGGTCGACGTAGAACAAGGAGGCCGTCGTTTCAGACCGCGAAAGCCTAGAAATAACGTGCCTCCTCAGCGAGATTTGTATATTATTATTAGATTTGTTGTCGCGAGGGGTACCGAAAGTACCCCACACACTTCGTTATGGTCAAGCGAGTCGAGAAAATCGCGGAAAGCCCTAATGGCTGTCGCGAATCCTACCCCCTACTTGCCAAATTCGCCCGGCTGCCGATAGCGAGTCGGCAGACCCGGCAGATTGGCGCGACTGCTTGACACAATAAGACGTATCGAGGGAAAAAGGCCAAAAAGCCGAGGGAGGACGATAAGAATTTTGAATCGGGAGGCCCGAGGACAAGACGAGGAGTCCCTTCCGGTGAGGCTACCCTGCTTAAGTATCACGCAAGTAACACGTCCGCATTTCGTACTTCCGAGTCTCGACCGTGCTGGCGTGATCGCGTAATTTAGTGTATTTATTTAGCGTACGGGCTAAGCCCGTTATTGGATTATTTCGAGTTGGTGATTTCGCGATCGTGATCAAGCGGCAAAGAATCTCGGAAATTTGTACGCGTTGTAGTTATCTTCGTAATTTACGTCTCTCGGGGGTTCATTGTCGTCGCGCCGTTTCAATTTTTGGTGTCGCGTTTATTTGCGTGTTTGAACGATTGCGTTTTTGATGAGAATGTCGAGTATTGTATGTGTGAGTGAATAAGACGAATCGCGTGATAATTGTTGATGCCGGCCGTCCGATTCGATTGTCGCATGTAATAGAGCGAGAGAGTGAAGAACGAGCGAAACCGCGCGCGAGACGCAAAAGCGACGAAGACAGAGAGCATACGCGCGCAAGAGTGAGCGAGACGGCGATAGCCGTGAACTGCCGGTCGCCGGCGTAGTCGCGTTAACTATCGAATTATATTATTTTGTTGCGATATTTTTGCTTTCTAATTACCACGAAGACTTTTTCGAATCTAAGCTCTGATTTTTTCGATTGCCGAATCTTTTGTCCGTTCTTTTATGGCGTGCAAGTTATTATAGAGTTGTCGCGTATCCGACGTGCGTAAATTTGCGTATTTCGCGAGCGGAGATTACCGTAGAAGTTCGCGTCTGATTATACGTTGTCGTCTTTGTCAAAATTTTAATGTCGTCGAGTCAACGCGTTATTTGAGCTATCTTTTCCAGTACGAAATTGCTATCGACTCCATTTTTTTTGTATGCTTGGTTCTTTTCAATTATTTTGTAAAGTCAATTACGCGCTAATTCCTAAAATTCTAATTACCGAGATTATATTTCTTGTGATTTATTTTCGTTTTTTTCTTGTAATCCGGCAGTATCCGATTTACTTCATATTACTTTTTGTATTACTTTTCTTCCTTTATTTATATTGTAATAAATCGGAGTATTTTTATCTTACATGTTCGCGTTTTTCATTATCTGTAACTCTTTGTTCTGTTCCGCCTCAATACCGAGTAATCCGCGTATTGTTAAATTTCGCGTATCCTTAGCGTCAACAATTTATTAATTCTTTCGCGTCAACCACACCCTGCTCCTCTGCCGTTAGGTGAGCAGCCGGCCCGTTGCGGAACTTCCGACCGGATTTTTGCGTTATTCTGTGTATCGCGAATTGACTCGTGAAAGATCGTGTTTGGCGCCCAAAAATTCGAGTAATTTCGCGTATCCGTCGGCTGGCATTCTGCTGCGGCACGCGCAGAGCGATCACCAACTTAATTCTCGCGTTTGATAATAATTTTTAAAGAATAAATAATTCTATTTTATTTTATTTTCTTTTTTTGATGACGACCTCTGCTCGCCGCATTTGCTCCGAGGCGAGAAAAGTCGTCAGTATAAAATAATAAAAGGAATCAATCGATGTAAAAAAAACATGTAGTTATTTGTAAGAAAAAATACGTTATATACCTTTTCTTAGAAACTATTGTTTTTTTTACATTGATTAATTTTTTCATTATTTTATGTATAAAAGTATAAAATCGACGAAAAATGAATATTTTATAAAATATATTTCATAGTTTATGTAAAATTATATTACAGTTAGTTATTATATAAACTACAGTGTCTCGTAAAATATCTTGTTAATTATTTACTTTTTGGCTATCTTACTTTTATAACTTTTTATAATAAATATTGCGAGAAATTGATAACATAAATGATCTTCAAATGATCTCGAAAATCGCAGAAGTCAGCAGCACCAACTTCTTTCCTCCTCAAAATCCTACAAATTTTATACAAAACATTTTATTGTAAAAGAAAAAAGGGGATTAAGGGAATTCTAAACGTCTTTGAGAAGTCTGTTGGGTTTTTCCTATTTTATCGACAAAATGTGAGGTTAGATAAAGTATAATTATTCTTTTTATTAGCAGTTTGTACATACAAAATAAGATATTCAAGCCAGATTTGGCATTGGATAAAGGAATATAAGTGAATGTTTAGATATTAATTTGGAAACCTAGTAAACGAAAATAACTCATCTTCGTGTGCACACATATGCACGACAATGTAAGATGATTCTCGTTTATTAGGCTTCTAAATTGATATTTAAACATTCACTTATATTTTTTTATCCGATGCCAAATCCGGCTTGGTCTTATTTTGTATGTATAAACTACCAATAAAAAGAATAACATATTTATCTAATCTCACATTTTGTCGATAAAGCAGGAAAAAACAACAGACTTCTCAAGGATGTTTAGGATCTCCTTAAAAGAAAAGATATTTAGAATGGAATATTAAAATGGCTCTCTCCCTATATATATATATACACAGGATGGTTTTAAATAAATGCGAAAATGAAAATAATTCTTTGTTGAAAATTAAGGACAGTTTTGCATATAAACATATACTCTTACATGTATATCCCTTCCTGAGGAGTTATAATCCTCTAAAAAGGATTTCATAAAAAAAATTTTTTTTTTTATTTTTTCGAAAAATTGTTTTGAAGAAAAAATAATTAGTTTTTACCTTTTCCTTTGGAGAAATGCAAATTTGATAAATTACAATTTAACATGATACAACCGATTTTCTTCAGATGGACATAACTTAGCGAAAAATTATTCTATCGAATTCTACAGAAGCTCATTTTGAAGAAAAGTATTTGAACTTTCATACGCTTTTTATCTCATTTAGTTACGTCAATTAATTCATTCCGAGTAATTCAGGAAAATGGACTTTCTATTTCATATTTGTAGGTTCTCATTCTGTCATCCGCTATTGCAAAACTGATCGTCTAACATAATCAATATTAAAGCTTTTTTCAAAATATAGATTCAAATATGAATAGTTTTTAAATGTAGTTTTATTTTCTTTTTTTGAAATACTTTGATATTACAATTATTAGTTGCGTTATAATTCTTTGAATTTTTACAATTTTTGCTTTCTTATAGAAGAAGCTTTATTTTAACGACAATTTTTTTTTCAGATTTCTATACTAATGTTCTACACTCATGTGTTTAGAATGTTTCAAAATACCAAAAAATCATGTTTTTTGATGTCCATATGTGTATATATATATATATATATATATATATATATATATAATATATATGCGTTCACTAATTTTTCTAAAAATTTAAACGTTTTAAGAATTGTTTGAGTTTCAGCGCTCCAATTTAGCGTATACAAGTAAAGTAAGTCAACACTTTTATTTATTGTCATTTTTATAAAAATTTATACAATGTTTTTTAATTCAATTTTAATTTTTCAAAAAATGTCTGTAGTTGCTCCGTAAAAAGATATCGAGATAAATTTTACATAAATAGATTATATTATCATTAAAGGATGGTTGCTACCCTAATAACACACATATCTCGAAGACATTCAGAGAACATCCTGAGGATGTTCGAATGTCCTCTGGATAGTCTCTGAAAATCCTCTGAATATCTTTCAGATATGTTGTGCTATTAAGATATTGAATTTGACGAGAGTCGGTGAAAAGGTTCATTTTTTATAAAATTTTAAATTTTTTAAAAAATGACTGATTGCTCTAATTTTTATAAATTTTAAGATATTATACTAAATTTTTTTTACATAAATCGAGTATCATTAAAAAATGGTTAGTATATATTAAAGGGCCTAAGGGGATAAGCGTGAAAAAATTGCCCCCGTACGTATCAAGTTTAAATTGACACCATAGATTGGCATCTATGTGACTAATAAATCCTGCAAATATCAATCTTAAAATTACATTTTCTTAGGAGTTATGGAGGGAGAAAACAAAATCAAAAAAGTGGTTTTTCTCGAAAACGGTTGAACCGATTTTTATGAAAAAATATGCGTTATAAACATTAATGATACTATTAAAAAAAATTTGTTTATTTAATTCTGACAAAAATACGGGTAAAAAAATTTTTTTTATTTTTTAAACATTTTAAACATTTTTTGAGATTGTTTTAGAGTACACCTCCAATTTATTTTTTTTAACCTTGAAATGTCTGCTTTAACGTATATTTTTTCAGATTTTTTATAAAGATACTTCATGGCGAAAAATAATGAAAATCATGCATGCGGCGCGGTATCACGCTTTCACAGCACATGGCACTCTCGCTCCAACCGCATACATGACACTCGATTGATTGGTTGATACACTTATATTAATTTTATAATTAGTCTTGATCATCTTTGACAACCTTCCGAATCCGCTATTCATTAGTTTTTAACTCTCTGAAGTTTACGACAGAAAGCCGAGCGTTTCATTCTAGAAGCCAACTTCAGCGTTTCATTCTAAAAGCCAACTTCACTTAATTGATTTTTGCTTCCCGCTTATGAAACATCTGAAACGAGGTATTAATAAAAATCTTTCGTTATTTCATGATTGTGTATTCGTGACGTATAATAACTGTTTGTATAATAATTAACGTATGTCCAAAAGTACGTACCCAAGTAGAACAGAAAATCAAAATAATATCATTTTGACGTCATATTGATCATTTTGGAGTTCAAATTTGGTCAAGATGACGTCAAATTGACATTATTTTGACTTTTCTGTTCTACTTGGGGTAATGCTAGTTTTAATTATTTTATAATTATTTCTTTTTCTGATTAATAGTGCGCAGGCAGTCGGTCTTCCAAATCCGTTCTTTATTTATTTTTTTAGCTCTCTAGAATTTTTGATAGAGAGCCGAGCGTTATATTCGGAAAGCTAATTTTAGCTGTGACTGTTTTGCTGTGACTATTTTGATTTTGACATCTTTTTGTTTCATGAAAATTGAAACGCATTTCTTTCTTTAATTAATCGCATTTGTTCGTTTAATAATCGCGATTATTTATACTACTTGTCACTTGAAGCTTCTATTTTTCTTTATTTGAAGATGCCTAGGACATCAATAAACTTGAAATGTGCCGGTTGCGACACATTTTTGAAAAAAGTAAAAGGTAGAAAGAAAATTGTAAAAAATGTAAATAAAGCTAATGATTTCTCTGTATCTTTACAGCAAATAATAATTGTTAATGATATTTTATGTAACAAATGTCGACTTTCCATCTATAAAGAGAAGAATTCTGAAAAAGATGCTGAAATCGAAAGAGACTCTCTTTCTGAATCTGATACCGATAATCCGACATTCGAAATTCAATTCAGATCAAAGAAAACAATTACTGAGGTCGAATGTATCGAAATTCTTATCCAACAAACTGTAGCTACGCATAAATATTGTTGTATTTGTTCATTGTCAAATACAACAATTTGACTACGATTCCTGAAGAAGCTCGAATTTCAGCATATATTAAGAAAAAATCTACATACCATGTGGAAATCGGTGTTGTAAAAGTCACTTAATAAAAAATAGAATTTATGAAGAAGAGCTTGGTCTTTTGAGAGTACACTCGAACACAGCAAATCTCACAGCGTTAGAGTTATTTAAAGTAATGGAAACTCTTTCTATAAAATGTGATTCAACATTATTAGACAAAGTGGGCGAATATAGTATGTCAGAAGAACAGTTAAAAGTTTTTACGGGATTAAAATGGGAAAATCTTAATACCATAAAAGATATGTTGATTTCACTGCGAAACAGTACCTCCCGTTCGATGATCCAAGCACTCGTTGTCTTTCTATTTAAGTTAAAAACAGGGAACTCTAATAAAATGATAGCTTCTATCTTACAATTAAAGCATGAACATGATGTTTCAGATTATTCTAACAGTATAATAAAATCTTTCAAAAATGACGTTTTACCATTTCGTTTCGGTATAAATTCTCTTAATAGAAATGATCTTATTCAAAATCATACAACTGAAATGGCAAAAAAATTATTCAATGTTAATGACAATTTATTTTTGATTTGTGATGGCACGTACGCTCGTCATCAAAAAAGCACTAACAATGAATATCAGAGGAAATTTTTCTTTCGGCAGAAAAAAGTTCCTCTGTGCAAACCTTTTACTCTGTGTACAACTGACGGTTACATTGTTGACATGCTTGGACCATACCTTGCTAATCAAAATGATGCGGAGATTTTAAAAAATGTCATTAATGATTCAAATAGTTTGCGTAAGTTCCTAAAAGAAGATGATATTTTTGTTCTTGATCGTGGTTTCCGTGATAAAAGATTTTTTAGAAAAAGATTTCAGAGTTTTGATGCCTGCTCTAAAAGAAAAAAGAAAACAACTATCCATGGAAGAGTCCAATGAGTTACGTTTTGTTACTAAAATTCGCTGGGCAGTTGAATCTGTTTACGGTGTACTTAAACAAAAATATCGCCTTTTAGATCATAAAATTGACAACAAGTTGATACCGAAAATTGAATCTTACTTTAGAATCGCGTCGTTTCTCAATAACACCTTTGGAAAAAGATTTCATTCTAATGTAGACATTTTTGATGACATTGTACAGAGAATGCATAGTCAAAAAGATGTGCAGAATACTTTGGCGGCTGAGGTAGAAGAAAATGGTTGGCTTCGTCAAAAGCTACCTTTCAAAAGTGTTACATCAGATGACATTTTAGATTTTCCAGAAATGACAGAAAGAGATTTAAAAATCTTATTCACTGGTTCATACCAACTCGGTCAAGCCATATCATATTTGGCAGAAATGGTTGACAAAGATAATAAGCTAAAAATTGAGTATGTTAAAGATCAGTCAAATGTACTCAAATTGAAAGTTCCATCTCGTCATATTTCTCGAACAGCATATATTGTAGATGCTTCTTAAGATATAAGCCTAATAGTGTTGGTTTTTCTGGTTTGACACATTACACATGTGAATGTGCCAATGGAAAACGAACTGTTGGTTGTTGCTCTCACATTGCTGCAGTGGTATATTATTTATCTCATGCTAGGTATTTATTAAAAATCTTTAAACCAGCGGAAATACTCAGAAAAGTATTCAAGAAAAACAATTACATTTCAGTAATTGAAAATGATAGTGATAAAGATTAAAAAAATAATTATAAAATAATTTTAAAAATAATTTAAAAAATTAAAAATAATTTAAAAAATAATTTAAAAAATTAAAAATAATTTTAAAAATAATTAAAAAAATTAAAAATAATTTAAAAAATAATTAAAAAATTAAAAATAATTAAAAAAATAATTTAAAAAATTAAAAATAATTTAAAAAATAAGTAAAAAATTAAAAATAATTAAAAAAATAATTTAAAAAATTTCAACTTATATAAAAGTACACGGTTTTCTGAGAGGCAAGGGGACTCAGACTAATAAAGTACCTCAATAAAAAGTTTAAAACTGTATTGCAGCCGTGCCGCATACATGAATTTTGTTATTTTTTGCCATGAAGTATCTTTATAAAAAATCTGAAAAAAATATATGTTAAAGTACACATTTTAAGGTTAAAAAAAATAAATTGAAGGTGTATTTCTAAAACATAATCTCAAAAAAAATGTTTGAAAAATTAAAAAATTTTTTTTACCCGTATTTTTGTCAGAATTAAATAAACAAATTTTTTTTTAATAGTCTCATTGATGTTTATAACGTATATTTTTTTCATAAAAATTGGTTCAACCGTTTCCGAGAAAAACCACTTTTTTGATTTTGCTTTCTCCCTCCATAACTTCTACGAAAATGTAATATTAAGATTGATATTTGCAGGATTTTTTAGTCACATAGGTGCCAATCTATGGTGTCAATTAAAACTTGATACGTGCGAAGACAATTTTTACACACTTATCTCCCTAGGCCCTTTGGCGAGAATTGAGGAAATGGTTCATGTTTTATGAAATTTTAAATTTTTCAAAAAAATATAAATCTTCCAATTTTACGAAAAACACGTATAATAAAAACACACAAAAGTAGATGCATATATATATATACATACACATACATATACGTGACAAAAATATTATTTTATGTGAAAAAAATGTGCAAATTGGAAATTTGCACATTGCTTCATTATTCTATATTTCATTCATTAAGTTTCTTCTATGAGAAACTTCAAAACTAAAAAATCAGCTTGCTCATAAACAAAACTTAATAGTAAAATAGAACGTGAGGAATAGAAAATGAGGAAGTAATATAAAGTTTTAAATTTATACTTTTTTCTATTTTTCTACTCTACCGCTTTTTTATAATAAAGTGTATATAACTTACTTGAATATTTATTACTTTGTCGCTCCATTGTTCACATTTATTTCCACCATATGCAGCCTCTTTAATTAGTTGCATAGCTCCTCGCGTTTTACCCATTGATACTGGATTTACTATTTCCAAATGCGAGGGATTTCGAAGCATAGTCACATGAAGCTTTTTTTGATCTATGTTAAGGTCAGTGGAACTTATAAGATGACTAATCACATCTCCGGTACACTTTGTTGCAGCAGGAAATTCAGAGAATCCCCGTAATTTACGAAATAATATCTCCGGCGGAAAGTTTAATAATCCTGTTAATAAATTAAGACGGCCGCGGTGTGCCGCACAAAGAACAATGTATTCCAAATTATCTGAAATAATAATATAACAGAAAATCTTTGTGCATAATATTGTATATGTGTGTGTGTATGTTGTTGATATCAAAAAATAATTTGTTAAAAAGAACAAGTTTAAATCTTAACCAAAAAATGTTCTTAAGGATGTTTCAATGTTTTTAAGAAATTTTCTTTATTAAAACTTATCGTCAATCAAATTATTAAATTCAATTATTTGATTTATTTAAGTCTTAAGTGTCTTTTTTTTATTTACCATAAGCACATAACTTAAACAGTTCATGAAAGAAGGCCATCATACTCTCGGCCCCTTCTCCTCCATATCTTTTTAGACTAACAAATTTTTTGGCTAAAAAATTGTCAAAAGCTTGACTTTTAAGCATTTCTATGGCTATTGTTTTGCATGTTTCATCATCTAATGACTCGTTTAAAGTTGTTTCCACAGTTTCGGCAAACCATTCCCTTTCTTCTTCTGTCTAGTCAAACAAGAAGTATTTTATCAATGCTCCGGGATAAATCCATATATAACCAAATATAAATAATTATATATAAATTATACATATATTCTTAATATATTTTCTTCTCTTGTATAATCTGTTTGTATGTACAAGAAAAATAATTTAAGAAGAATTATAAAAATAATTTTACATTGTTTTTTTATAGAAAAAAGTAATAATAAATATCTTACACAAATAATTTCTGCTCGTATATAAACAATACTAATATTTATCATAAGGCTTCAACGAGCATATAATGAAAAGTCACTTTATTGCAAAAGTGTTACAAAATAAAAAATACGAATTATAACCGTACATATTAATGAATCTTTTATTACATAAAGAAGTACGGAAACAAGTTATGAATTTATTACGAAAATAGGTTACGTTATACTATTGTTATCCGTGATAATACGCCAACATGAAACCAATAGAATAAAAATACACGAACATACGCAAGACGTTTTTACACTCATTTGTGTCTCTTCAGTTGCTTTACCGTCAATTATAAATGTAGTGTTATATTAAAATCGGAACCATCCTTGTATTTGAGATCTGTAATAATTAGCGATCTACTCCACTCCGTAATCATCTATGCGTGTACAACTTATTTGTTACAGTCCTTAGTTTTAATATTGATGATAAGACGGACCTACTCGTTATGCAGCATAACAATAAGAATTATTTTCGTAATAAATTTATAACTTGTTTCCGTAATTCTTTATGTAATAAACGATTCATTAATATGTACGGTTATAAATGTATCTTTTATTGTATAACAATTTCGTAATAAAGTAACTTTTCATTATATGTTCGTTGAAGCCTTATTGTGCAATAAGGCGGTTATGCGGAATGAAGTGCTGTGCGCGTACGCGGTTGGCGCGAACCAAATTGTCACTGCACTAAGGACACTAAAGAAAAAAGACAAAATGAACGACGACAGTACTGTATTTTGTACAATATATATACGCAAGAGAATACGTACCGCGCACTAGTAGCGCGACGAACTGCAAGGATTGCGAGAAGTGCAATCAACGATGAATCAAGTATGCGCGAGAAGTGCGGTACAAAGAAATTTTTACGAAAAAAGCGAAAAGAAAACTTTTGGTCTGTGCGCGCGAGTGTCGACAAAACGAATGAGTATAAGACGCGCGGGAAACAGCTTTATCCTGCCGACCTTCGAGAAGATTCTGATGTGAAATTACCGAACTTGTAATTTTGCAACATAAAGATATGGAATCTTTTCAAATGTCGGAGGACAAAACTGTTTTGATTCGACTGTTTCGTTTAACCGCCCGCGTAAACGGGCGGGCACTGCCAAAGGCATTCTGCGCGCGGAACGCGCGCAGCGTGATTGGCGTTTGGCGAGTAACGCGAATTGACGCGCCAAATCCCCCCCTTTTCCCCTCTCTCTCTCCCCTCTCCCTCTTTCTCTCTCTTCCTCCCTCCCTCCCTCTCCTTCTTTCCCCCCTTTCCCCCTCCCTCTCCCTCCCTCCCCCCTCCCTCCCCCCTCCCCTTTTTTCTCTCCCCCCCTCTTTCTCTCTCTCTCTCTCTCTACACTCTCTTTCTCTTTCTCTCTCTTTTATCCGCAATACTTATAATAAATATTAATAATCATAAAATCTGAATAACTGAAAAAACATCCATATATAATTATATATAAATGTATATGATTATATGCATTTCTCCTGAAATATTCTGTATAATCAAAGATAAATATATATTTAATATACATATAATAGTATATTAACTAACAAGTGCGGGGGATCGTAAATCGGCCGAGAGTGCGGAAGTTTGACGCACGAGACGAAGCCGAGTGTGACAATCCGCACGATCGAGCGATTTATGACCCGCACATGTTAGCTACGATATTTTGTGTAACCGGTGCGTGAAAAGGGAGCCCTTTCTAAAATTTCATCATGTGCGGAAAGGGCGACTTTCTGCGCGCCGGTTGCACAATAATTATATATAAAATTATTTCTAAAAATTAACAAAGAGGCTGACTTACCGTATTCTGAAATTATTTAGAAACAAAAATTTTAATGTCAAAATGCCAAAACTATTTTTAAATGAGAAAAACTAACCTAATCTCAGGAATCTGTCATTAATGGTAAATCTGGAATATCCTATACAATTCTATTCTAATTATCTAATTTAATTATTGGATATGTGTTAGAATTTATCATTTTATAACTCAATTGATTCATGGGTGACGCTTCTTGTTAATGCTATGTTGGGTGCTGCCCCCTTTTTTATTGTATTATTCGGTACGTAAGTCTTTGTATTACATGTGCATCCAAAGTGACACTTTTTGTGTCTGATTTCTGTGCCAAAAGTAACAAATTTACAACATTCACTTCCAATGTATTATACACACCATATTAAATCCGATAAAACCGTGTCTAATAGCACATTTAACCCGATGAAACCGTGTCCAATATATTGGATACGGGTTTCAACGCCATCTCGCAGCGCACATACAAAACAACTGGCAAAACTACCGCCACTCCGTGCTCTCCCAACACGCACCTAACTCTATCTGCTATTCATATATCAGTCTACTGCGTAAATCAGATACATAAATCAGGTACTCAAAGTGCCCTTTTGAATGCACGTGTAATACAAAATAGTATGTGTTGCACGTGCGCTGGATCTGCTGGTGAAGTGCGAGAACAAGATTCAAACGCGTATCAAGATCGGCTTGAACTCCAATGCCGTCGCGTTTTCCACCCGTGGTCTTTTACACGCCGAAGGAGCTGGGGATGCTGTCGATGAGCCACGTGTTGATACCCCAATCGGATCTGAGAAGTTGGCTATTGTCCACTTGTACGAGTAAACGCGCACGAGCCAAAGGCAAGTGCGCTTACCCGCACTCGTGACTAATAGCCAACTTTCCGTACTTGTAATGCAATATACTATTGTCTTGTATGTCTGCCCGTTCGTTTATCTTTAATTATATATCTTGTCTCTGAACAAAATGTCGTTTATCCATTCCACATTTCGCATAATATATCTGCAACATGGTAGCAGAGTGGCGCAGTGAAAGCGTGCTGGGCCCATAACCTGTTGCAGGTATATTATGCAGAATGTGGAATGAATGGAACGACACTTTGTTCAGAGATAAGATATATAATTAGAGATAAACGAACGGGCATACAAGACAAAGACTTACGTTAGTACCGAATAATATAATAAAAAAAGAGGTCAGCACCCATCACAGCATTAACAACAAGCGCCACCCATGCATGAATCAATTGAGTTATAAAATTATAAATTCTAACAATGTGTTATAAAAATAAATTTTTCTAAAGAACTTTTCTGGACAAAAAAGAGAACCCTTTGTATTTTTTTTAAATATAATAAGATATAATTTTTTTTAGTAGATTTTAGTAAATAACGCCGTGATTAGGCCAAGGCGTGAATAAAATCAGAAAGCAATATTTTTATCGGCTCTCAATATTAAGAATATAAATATGATGTTTTTTAAATCGGCCAACAAAGCCAAAGCACAAAAAATTAATTATTCGGAACTGTATCTCTTGGTTTGAGATCCCTAAGTTCCATATATAAATTAATCTCGAATCTTACATATGGAGAAATAGGCGCGAAAAATAAAGGTCCGAAAAGTCGCTGAAGCGGGAATCGAATCCGCGTCTTTTTTTTCCGGGCGACAGCTCTTACCAACTAAGCTATTCAAACTCTTTCGATCCCCGCTTCATCGACTTTTCGGACCTGTATTTTTCGCACCTATTTCTCCATATGTAAGTTTCGAGATTAATTTATATATGGAACTTAGTGATCTCAAACCAAGAGATACAGTTCCGAATAATTAATTTTTCGTGCTTTGGCTTGTTGGCCAATTTAAAAAACATCATATTTATATTCTTAAATTAAGAGTTTAACAAGGCTCTGTAATATAAATATAAATTAAAATTGTAAGACAGGCAATAACAGCCAAATCGCGGATGACAGTGCGTTATCCTAACGAAACTAAAATTTTTTCCGTTAGAATTAAATACCTGTGCACAAGGCACCAAATTTTACTTGGTCACGGCCAAGATTTAAAATTGGAATAATCTCTACAAGAGATTTAATTTCATACATCCCTTCTTCCCCTCTAAGGAAATAAATGCGAGAGAAAAATATAGATCCGAAAGTCGCTGAATCGGGAATCGAACCCGAGACTTTTTGCTTGCCGGGCGACTGCTCTTCCAACTGAGCTATTCAGATCTTTTCGATTCTATACTTTTCTCTGCTATATATATATATATACATATATATTAATGTTGGTAAACAAACGCCTTTAAGCCAGCGTGTATAAATTAAGAGTTTAACAAGGCTCTGTAATATAAATATAAATTTAAATGTATAAATTAAGATACATATATATATATATATATATATACGTATATATATATATATATATATATATATTTTCATCATATATTTTATATATATATTTTTTTATCAAATATTCCGATTTATTATGTACGTAAAAATGCGCGTCAAATCTTTCGTATTCGCGCGGTATCAGTCGTATGTATGTACCACAGTAATCCGCGCGTATTATACGTTGATATGATCTACTGTGCGACGCCTCACTCACGTCGCGCGGTGCTATACACGTTCATACGCGTAAAAAGCAGCGTATACTTGAGTTTGTGTGTTGTCCACACCATGGGACGAAAATATGACGCCAAACATTTGCCCCTTTCGAAATGTAGAGTTTCCTTCAAGAAGGGCTGGATGTACAGGTTAGTTTATTTATATACATTTTCTATATATGCATACATACACATACATATATATATATATATATATATATATATATAATATATACACATACCTATTGATTTATTTAGTAATCCGTCTATCTATCGAACTATCTATCATCTATCGATCAACCTATCTATCTATCTATCTATCGATCTATCTGTCTCTTTTCTCTTTTCTACATTGCATTCTTTTATATATGCACACGTATATAATAATTTTTTTTAAATATTGTACATTACAAAAGTAAAAATAATTAAATTTATAATCTAAAAATATATAAAAATCTTTTATGAATATAATAATTACAAAGTTTTAGTAGATAATTTTTTGTAATAAATAAATGATTTATATAATTTATTCTTATCTAACTACTGCTCTGTTTTGATAATAATAGTATTATTATATTCCCGATTCAGCGACTTTCGGATCTATATTTTTCTCTTGCATTTACTTATTTCCGTAGGGGGTGAAAGGGGTATTGAAATTAAATCTCAAATATGAGATTATTTCATATTTTAAATCTTGGCCGTGACTAAGTAAAATATTTGGTGCCTTGTGCACAGATACTTAATCCTAACGAAAAAAAAATTTAGTTTCGTTAGGATAACGCACTGTCATCCGCGAGTTGGCTCTTACTGCCTGTCTTATATCTTTAAATTTATATTAGTTTTATTATGTATTCAATCTCTAAAATACTTTTATATAAATCATTTATTACAAAGATTTATTTACTTTATAATTAATTATAATTATTATAGATAGGCCTGTTTATACACATACACATATATATTATGTTTTCTATGTGTGTGTGTGTGTGTGTGTGTGTGTGTGTGTGTGTGTGTGTGTGCGCGTGTGTGTATATATATATATATATAAGAATAAAGGGGGTATCATTAGAATATCGCAAAAAATTTATAGATAAAGAAAATCTTGCTAATTTTAAAATCATCTTTATTTTTTGAATGATCTCAAGAATACAAAGTTTCACTGTGGATATCACGTTGCAGGACATCCTGCGTATATATACACATACATACATACATACATTCATATACAGGGTGTCCCATAATTCGCGAACCACCGGGAATAGGCAGATAGAGCGTGTTAAACTGAATAGAAAAGTCCTGTATCATTTTGCGATATTCGCAATAATTATTGAGTTATTAACTAAAATATCTAAACGAATGAGCGGGTAGAAAGCGGTAGGCCGGACTCGGTGTGCATGTCGGATGACTTATTTGTTATATGCCGCTTAGTATCAAAAGTATTATCTTACTTTTCGGCGCCACTACATTGGTCGCCGCTTGCTGCATGACGCCGCCTCTCGATCAAATAATGCTTTCTACCTGCTTATTCGTTTAGATATTTTAATAAATAACTTAATAATTATTGCGAATATCGCAAAATGATACAGGACTTTTCTATTCAGTTCAACACGCTCTATCTGCCCATTCGCGGTGGTTCGCGAATTATGGGACACCCTGTATATATATATATATATATATATATATGTATATATGAATGTATGTATGTATGTGTATATATACGCAGGATGTCCTGCAACGTGATATCCACAGTGAAACTTTGTATTGAGATCATTCGAAAAATATAGATGATTTTAAAATTTGCAAGATTTTCTCCATCTATAAATTTTTTGCGATATTCTAATGACACCTCCTTCATTCTTATTCAATATTTATGGGGTTCAATTGTTATAAATTTTTTTTTACATAATATATGTATACATATTTTCTAAAAGTAACAATTTCTGAAAAATAAAGCAGTCTCTTGCTTATTTTAAAAATAGTTGTTAGTAGTAGAAATATTATAGTAATAATAAATAGTAGTTACAATAATACAATAGTAATAATAATAGTTATAAAGTTGCAGTAGTAACAAAAAAAGATATTTTATACCAAAGACGATCCATTCGTCTGCTAGTTGCTTTAAAAATATCTTCTCCCAGAACGATTTGCATGTGCGTTCTGGTTATTAAAAAAAGATATTTTATATCAGAGACGATTTATTCGTCTGTTAGTTGCTTTAAAAATATATCCCAGAACGATTTGCATGTGCGTTCTGGTTATTAAAAAAAGATATTTTATATCAGAGACGATTTATTCGTCTGTTAGTTGCTTCTAAAATATCTTCTTCCAGAACGATTTGCATGTGCGTTCTGGTTATTAAAAAAAGATATTTTATATCAGAGACGATTTATTCGTCTGTTAGTTGTTTCTAAAATATCTTCTTCCAGAACGATTTGCATGTGCGTTCTGGTTATTAAAAAAAGATATTTTACATCAGAGACGATTTATTCGTCTGTTAGTTGCTTCTAAAATATCTTCTCCCAGAACGATTTGCATGTGCGTTCTGGTTATTAAAAAAAGATATTTTATATCAGAGACGATTTATTCGTCTGTTAGTTGTTTCTAAAAATATCTTCTCCCAGAACGATTTGCATGTGCGTTCTAGTTATTAAAAAAAGATATTTTATATCCTTATATAATTGAAGCAAGTTGTAACGACAAAAGCTTACAAATTATTGGAGAAAATTGCAGTAATCACTGGCGATGTATTTCTTTTGACGGCACCAAGCTTCGAGTGTACGACAATCTATCTGGCTGTACATACGAAACATTGAAGGCTAAAGAAAAAAATTACATTCATCGCCGTTATCCACAAATAAATAAAAATAATATAATATTTGAAAACGTTCAAACACAACCTGATGGTATATGTTGTGGAATCTTTGCTGCCGCATTTGCTACAACTATAGCTTTAGGAGAAAATCCTTGTAATGAGACATATTCTGCTGATGTTAAACGTATGAGACAACATTTCTTAAAAATAATAGCAGAAAATAAACTGTCACCTTTTCCTAACTAATAAAATTTTATCATTATACTAGAAATGTGTAATTCTAATAAATATTGTTGCAAAAAAGTGTCTAATACAAATGTCTCATTTGCAAAAATCGGAGAGACGAAAAAAATACATATATTATGATTGCGTTCTCACGGGAATGGGCGATGGAGGGGCCCATTTCATTCTATATATGCATAAAAATGTTTTGTATATTATATAATATTCTGTTATATTATATAAAAATATACAGCTAGTTATTTGAATATATTTGCTATTTTCTCAATTATTGATAAGAGAAGAAAAGCGAATTGTGCGTACTGCATACATTGTAATTTATAGAAAATTACAGGTAATATCAATATACGTAACCATACACGTATGCTTATACCATACACGTATGTGTATACATGTATGTGTATATGTATTTGTATATGTATATGTATGCATTTATGCATGCATTTATATATGTAAGAAATATATACATATATATACATGTATATAGATGCATATATCCATGCATAAACATATATATAATATGTACATGGTGATTAAAAAATCTGGCAATGGCCAATTATCTCCGAAAATAGTGGTCTTATGAAAAAAATACTAAAGGTGTTGACTTTTACCTAGGTGTCAAATTTTGAGATCATTTATAGGTCAACTTTTTAAAATCCTTTATTTTTTATTAGATATTCTTGTAGCTTATCTCGACAGCTTTCCGAAGCATTATAATAAAACATTTTTTTGTTATTTCAGATTTGTTGATGACATTTTTTCAATTATTCCGAAATGTAAAGTGGAGGATATGCTTACGATTTTTAATAGCTTTCACACTCGACTAAAGTTTACGTTTGAATTGAAGAACAATTGTTCCTTAAGTTTTTTAGACACAAACGTTATACGAGTTAATGGCAAATTGATGACTGACTGGTTCCGTAAGCCTACGTTTTCAGGCCGTTATATAAATTTTCTTTCGAACCATCCGATGCGTTATAAAATTAGTGTGATCACAAGCCTCGTGGACAGGGCTATTTTACTCGCTGACCCTATGTTTTACGAGAAAAACATCATCTTAGTCAAACGAATTCTTCGTAACAATTGTTACCCGTCAACAGTCATAAACAAAATTGTTAACAGGAGACTTAGGGCGATTAAATTTGGCGGTAATTTTGGTGCGTCTAATCGAGATAAATTTGATACACGAAATGTTATAGTGTTGCCGTATATTAGAGATTTGAGCGAAAATATTACTCGTTGCATAAACAAAAATGGAATCGGTGTATTATATACCGTTCCAAAAAAATTAGACACATTGATAAAAAGAGGAAAAGATAGTATTGATAACTTAAAAAGAACCGATGTCGTTTATAAGATCGAATGCGCGAATTGTGACTCTACATATATTGAACAAACAAAGCGACATTTAGAAACACGTATTAAGGAACATAAAAATAACATCAAAAAAGACACGACATCACACTCAGTTGTTAGTTTGCATCGGACTTGCAACGATCATGAGTTCCGTTGGGATTCTCCTGTGATTCTGCATCAAGAAAAATAAACAAGAAAAAGAGAAATAGCAGAAATGTTCTATATAAAAAACCAAAGAAAAAGCATTAATTTACAAAAAGATACGGAGAATTTCAGTGGGATTTATGATCGCGTTCTTGAAGCTATTTAATATATTATATTGTCATATGTTACATATTTATTCATTTATTTATTTATTTATTTGACTTTGTATTGACGTTTTAAAAATTGCGAAAGACACAGTACTTTGGTTTTCTATTTTCTCAACGCGTAGTGACTAAGTTTCCTGCTAACAATCAACATCTATTTATTTCGTGCTTACTTCTGTCAGTTATACATTGTTCATCAAAACAATGGTTAATTTTGTCGGGGGTTTGCTGTGAATATGATTTATTGTATTAATCTGGTATGTAAACATATATATTTTTGTAAGTTTATAATTATTTGTATGATTAAGCGCATTAAGAGTATATTTATATGTATATAATTGTTTATAGATTACTTGAAAAGGGCTGCAATGACAGCCGAAACGTTGTAATTTAACTAATTATTTAAAATAAATTATTGCCAGTCTGGTCGACTTTAAAATTGGAGGAGAGATTTTCAAAACATTTTTTCATGAAGTACTTTTTGAATTATAAAGATTCGAAGTAATTGTTTGACATAAAATTATATCTTTGTAAAATATTCAGTTATCGTTATCATACTTTTTATTTACGTTATCATACTTTTTATTTTTATGCACATAATAATGAGACCAATTTGGTGTAAAGAAAATGCACCCAGCAAACACAAAATATAACTGCTATGTTACATGTATATAATACTATATAACGTGCACGTTACATGTAACATATACGGTAATTTCTCACTCATAGATGTAACATTTGTAATATGACATATGTTATTTATTTATTGTAATTACATCCCAGATAGCATCGATATTGTAGGATGCCGAAAGATAATCTTTCGCTAAGTCACTATCCTATCTATAATTACAATAAATAATAGAATCCATATGTGGGAAATTACAACTAACGTGTATGTTACATGTTACATGCACGTTATTTACGTGTTATATAGCAATTATAATGTTTGCTGGGCAGTTGCTTCTTGAAAATTACATACGTCTTTTGCAACTGTGTTTTCTTTGCACCTATTGATTGGTCTTATTATTCCGTGCATAAAAAGTATAAATGTATAATGAAAATTGAATGTTTTACAAGATATTGTCAATTTTATAAAAGAATTGTTCACTTCAAACCTTTATAACTCAATAAGTACATTAAAAAATATTTTATTAGTATAAAAACAGTTAATCTCGGCTCGAATTATTGTGTTACAATAAAAATAAAATCTCAACGGCAATCGGAGCCTGTGCGGACGACATGCACAAAATTAATAAATTAAAATGAGATCTCAAATCAAACTCATTTATTAAATTCTAAACGTTTCGACCCACTTCGGGTCTTCTTCAGTAGCTGCAAAATACAAAGAAACAAAAATAAAAGATAATCGGTACAAACAGAAAATTATAAAACTCATATACATACAATCCGCAAATAAATTAAATATCATTCTCCTCCCTATTCAAACCGTCCGGCCGTCGGAGCGTCTCCCTAACGGTGACCATCGTCAGGAAGGAAGCAGAGCAGTGACTCCCTTACCAACACTAATCAACATAGTATAGATTAAACGTAGAAAAATCCACAAAAATTAAAAATTAAAAACCGGGAAGTACACTCACCCCGACAGTAAAAACAGAGAGAAGACGATGCTACACGTGACACATCACTCTAACGACTGTGCGGTATTCTACCTCGACACAGTCGATACATATATACGCAAAAAACAAATATAAAAATATAAAAATAAAATATGAAAATAAAAATAAAAACAACTAAAACTTATCGGCACTCATGTCAAAGGTCTAATAAAAAAACCCGGCTATGTATAATCACAAAGCTAGATTTTGGTAAATTTTTCTATTAACAGATCAAAATTCTCGTTTAATTTATCAGTGTCGCTATGTAAATTTAAACTATTCCTCTGCCGTTTTATGTGGATCATTTCGGATATCAAACGTTTACCTAAAAAAGGCTCCTCGTCTAAGACTTTTACATCCTCCCAATTAAATTCATGGTTCAATAATCTATGTTCCGATATGACTGATAATTGTGACGCGTTTCTTTTTATGTTGTTGCGATGTTCTTTCATCCTAGTTTTCAACAATATACCCGTCTGCCCTACGTACGACGCATCACAATCCATACAATCAATTTTATAAACTACATTGTTATGGAGTTCCCTTGGTAACTTATCCTTGTGTACTTTAATGAATTTACGGAGACTGTTAATTGCTGTATAGGATGGAATGACATCCAAATCACGTGTAATGTCCTCAATTCTCTTCGATACATTATTAATATACGGAATATTAAAGTACGAAACTTTTTTCTGCGTAAGGATCTTGTCATTGCATATATTTGCTCTATTGTTATGCAACTTATTATTGTAGCGGAAGAACAACTTTTTTAACCGCGCTTGTAATGTTTGAAATATCAAATTGAGAGGATAATTATTAGACAAAAGAACTCCAATCATAGACTCAAAGTTACCTTTATGGAATTTCGGATGAGATAGCCAAAAAACTCTATCAATGAGGCTGATAATGGTGCCTTTTTTATGACAGAGAGGATGCTGCGATTCAAAATTTAAATATCTGCCTGAATACGTCGGCTTATGAAACAAATCAAACTCAATGCTCCCATTATTTATATGGCTCTTAGATAAACAAAATAAATTCAATAATAGAAATATTCGTCCTATCCAATATTATTACACATGTACGAAAGAATTTTCTTCAAGGCCATGTGAGTCAGGGCCGTCTCAGTCTCTCAGCGTTTCCTTGAACCCGACTTCCTTTGTTTCTTTAAATCCTGATGTTGCTGACAAAAGAGATAAATGGTTTTTAAATTTATCATCCGTGTCGATACCGGTTGAAATTCGAGATTTGTTGCGGTTAGGAGAGAACTTCTGTCTGCCAGTATTTGACAAAGATAAAACCACCATAGAGTTGTTGAAGAATGTAGAACAAAATATTTTTAAACTCCCTGTGGAAAAACGATCTGCAGTCAGAAATAGAGCCTTTCCCATAATAAATAAATTCCATATTTCCATGTCTGAAAAAGCTCACACAAAAAATAGTTTTTGTAAGGCTTACAAATTGACGGGTAAATTCATCCAAGACAATCCCGATATTTTATTTATGAAGGCGGATAAAGGTAACATCACGGTTGCAATGAACAGAGATATGTACATGGACAAAATGTGTGATTTGCTGGCTGACCGGGATACTTATACTGTTGTTAAAAAAGATCCGACTAGGAACCTAATTAATCAATTACACGGAATTTTAATGAGATGGAAAATGAAGAATTACATTTCTTCAACAACATATAAATCCCTGAACTGCACGGACGGGGTTCTACCGAGAGCGTATGGTCTGCCGAAGGTGCATAAACCGAGTTGCCCTTTACGTGTCATCGTGTCATCTAGGAATACACCTCTTTATTACTTGGCAAAATTTTTACATAAGATAATATATAAGGCAATTCCGAAACCTGATTCGGCTATTTCTGATAGTTTCCAATTAGTGAACAAATTAAATGGTTTATGTGTGGATAGTGATGTGAAACTAGTTTCACTAGATGTTGCATCATTGTTCACCAATGTACCATTGGATATGGCTATTGATAGTTTAATTAACAGATGGGGGTATATTGAAAAAGAGTGTATTATTCCACGAGATGAATTTTTATTGGCAATTCGTTTTATTATGAATTCGACTTATTTTATGTTTAATAATGTATGTTATCAACAGACTTTTGGCACGCCTATGGGTTCCCCCCTCTCACCGATCATTGCGGATATCACATTGCAAGATTTGGAGAGTAGAGCGATTGCTGCGATTCCAATGTCATTTCCATTTTATTTTAGATATGTTGACGATATCGCGTTGGCGGCCCCACCCTCCATGCTTAAAATTGTTTTAAACACTTTCAATTCTTTCCATCCTAGATTGCAGTTCACCATGGAGGAGGGGGTTGACAACCGATTGAATTTTTTAGACGTCACCATTATTATAAATAATGGGAGCATTGAGTTTGATTTGTTTCATAAGCCGACGTATTCAGGCAGATATTTAAATTTTGAATCGCAGCATCCTCTCTGTCATAAAAAAGACACCATTATCAGCCTCATTGATAGAGTTTTTTGGCTATCTCATCCGAAATTCCATAAAGGTAACTTTGAGTCTATGATTGGAGTTCTTTTGTCTAATAATTATCCTCTCAATTTGATATTTCAAACATTACAAGCGCGGTTAAAAAAGTTGTTCTTCCGCTACAATAATAAGTTGCATAACAATAGAGCAAATATATGCAATGACAAGATCCTTACGCAGAAAAAAGTTTCGTACTTTAATATTCCGTATATTAATAATGTATCGAAGAGAATTGAGGACATTACACGTGATTTGGATGTCATTCCATCCTATACAGCAATTAACAGTCTCCGTAAATTCATTAAAGTACACAAGGATAAGTTACCAAGGGAACTCCATAACAATGTAGTTTATAAAATTGATTGTATGGATTGTGATGCGTCGTACGTAGGGCAGACGGGTAGATTGTTGAAAACTAGGATGAAAGAACATCGCAACAACATAAAAAGAAACGCGTCACAATTATCAGTCATATCGGAACATAGATTATTGAACCATGAATTTAATTGGGAGGATGTAAAAGTCTTAGACGAAGAGCCTTTTTTAGGTAAACGTTTGATATCCGAAATGATCCACATAAAACGGCAGAGGAATAGTTTAAATTTACATAGCGACACTGATAAATTAAACGAGAATTTTGATCTGTTAATAGAAAAATTTACCAAAATCTAGCTTTGTGATTATACATAGCCGGGTTTTTTTATTAGACCTTTGACATGAGTGCCGATAAGTTTTAGTTGTTTTTATTTTTATTTTCATATTTTATTTTTATATTTTTATATTTGTTTTTTGCGTATATATGTATCGACTGTGTCGAGATAGAATACCGCACAGTCGTTAGAGTGATGTGTCACGTGTAGCATCGTCTTCTCTCTGTTTTTACTGTCGGGGTGAGTGTACTTCCCGGTTTTTAATTTTTAATTTTTGTGGATTTTTCTACGTTTAATCTATACTATGTTGATTAGTGTTGGTAAGGGAGTCACTGCTCTGCTTCCTTCCTGACGATGGTCACCGTTAGGGAGACGCTCCGACGGCCGGACGGTTTGAATAGGGAGGAGAATGATATTTAATTTATTTGCGGATTGTATGTATATGAGTTTTATAATTTTCTGTTTGTACCGATTATCTTTTATTTTTGTTTCTTTGTATTTTGCAGCTACTGAAGAAGACCCGAAGTGGGTCGAAACGTTTAGAATTTAATAAATGAGTTTGATTTGAGATCTCATTTTAATTTATTAATTTTGTGCATGTCGTCCGCACAGGCTCCGATTGCCGTTGAGATTTTATTTTATTAGTGTTTTGGATAATTCTCGAGATAAGCTACAAGAATATCTAATAAAAATAGAGGGTTTTGTTTAATAAAAGTTGATCTTACAATGACCTCTAAATTTGACCCCTACGTCAAAGTAAAGGTCACCAGAAAATATCTTATTTTTCCTAGAAACAATTTTTATATATAACAATATAAAATTATATAGAAATATATAAAAGTATACATATAATTGCAAAATTAAATATGAAATATGTCTATATATAATTAGATAAAAGAGCTTTTTATATACATATACTTATATAAATATATATATATATATATATTGTATATATAATAAATAAGTATTCACATATATAAATATATATAATGTTTCATATATAACTTGACATGAGATTATACATGAACTTCATAATTTATATATAAATAAATTTAATTATATATAAAATGAACATATTTCACATATAATTATGTATAATTATATAATTATTTAGATATAATTATATATAAAAAATTTTTCCCGGGTTGAACCCTGCAATTTTTATATTTTATTCATAAGACCACTATTTCTTGGACATAATTGACCGTTGCCGGACTTTTGAACCACCTTGTATATATATATATATATATGGTAGATTGTATATTTCCTTTGAAAAATACATGAAAATATGCATATATCATCAAAATATATAAAAGAGCAATATTGAAATTGTGTTCAACTATGTCATAAAGAGACACATTTATATATGTATGTTTTACTGTCATTGACGCTTAGATGCGTGTGCGAGATGATTCGACAGTAAAAATATATTATATTGTCTGATTTCAATATGTTGAACACACTAAAATAGCTTTTTGACATATATGGATTATTATCGATAATAGCGGAATTAAAATTATCGATAATTATCGACAATTTTAGTTCCACTCAAATGAGAGCGCTAACCCGTCGGAGTTCGGCCAACGCTCCGGCATCCCCTTAAAAATAAACAATTTATGATTAAGTTCAAAAAATCTGTCGATTAAAGTACGTGGAAGTAAGTCAAACAGCCTTTTTTTAATGTTATATAGTTTGGAATGTAAGTACTTTACGTTATAGTTTAAATCTTTAATATTACATTATATATATATATATATATATACATATACATATATATATATATATATATATATATATATATATGTATGCATGTATGTATGTAGATTAGGGTGTAAACATTTTTTTTGTCCACATTCTAGCTAACAAGTTATATGTGAGTGTGTGTGTGCGTGTGTGTGTATGTGTATAACAGGCCTATCTATAATAATTATAATTAAATTAATAGCAAATAATCTTGTATTGCCAGTGATGAATAAAATTAAAAATAACTGTGAGACGACCCAACTGGCTTAAATTGATTATTATTATTAATTTGATTTTTAATTTTATTCATCACTGGCGATACAAGATTACCTGCTATTAATTTTATTGCACATTGACCGAATGATGGTGCTTACACGGAGATATGGTTTTTTTCAAACAATCTCCGATCATTATGGATTTAACCACACATTATTGCTGAAATCATGGATTGATACCAAGAAGAAGATATTTACATCGAAACATCAACTAATTTTCCTGCTTCGCTACAGAAGATTTGATTTACTTCCACCACACATCAAGAAATTGAAATTGAACATCTTTTTCTACAGTAATAGCGTAAACCAAAAATTTGATTATTTTTCTAGACAAACTCTAGTTAGATTGTTGAACTTAGAAATTAAAGATTTAAACTATAACGTAAAGTACTTACATTCCAAACTATATAACATTAAAAAAAGGCTGTTTGACTTACTTCCACGTACTTTAATCGACAGATTTTTTGAACTTAATCATAAATTGTTTATTTTTAATAAAACGAAAAAGGATAACGCAATTAAAAAGTTCAATAATTTAATACGAAATAATAATGTTTCACTTAACCCCTTTAGTAAAATTGACAGATCGAAATGGATAGTAAATTTGAGTAATAAAATTATTCCAGAGAACATTCTAGATTTTTTAAGCTTAGGTGATAAATTCGGGTTGCCTGTCTCACAGAATTATAAGAATGACCGCACTAACATTGTTATCGATATAGCTAAGAACCTAGAAATTAATTGCACTAAGATTCCTAATGCTCTTGTTGAATCGACAAGAAACGGGGTAACTAAAGCGGTATATGGATTTCTTAGCAAAAAGAAGCACACTAGCTACATAGATAGAAATATTATAAATAACTCTAAACAATGTCATAGTTTTCTACGTGATAACGATGACATTTTAGTTATGAAAGCCGATAAGGGTCAAACTACAGTTATTATGGACAAAAAAGATGATATTGACAAAATGAATGTTTCACTGAGTGATCAATCTACTTATACTAAACTGAAAAAAGATCCTTTCAAAAAAGTATCTAATAGAATCAATTCTTTAATCAAATCATGGCGGGATAATAAATTGATTGATGAAATGACATATAAACGTCTTAATACCACGAATGGGAATCTCCCACGGTGTTACGGTCTACCGAAAATCCACAAAGTTAACGCGCCTTTACGCATAATTGTTTCGTCACTTGGGAGCCCGGTTTACAGTATAGCGCGTTTTTTACATGATATATTGGAACAATCAGTTACAAAACCTACCTCACATATTAAAGACGGTTGGACGTTCGCGAATAAAATCAAGAATTTGAATATTGAGGATAGTGAAATGTTAATTTCTCTTGACGTCACATCTTTATTCACAAACATTCCTAAGGAATTAGTTTTAAAATCTATTGAAAAACGTTGGAGGGATATTTCATGTAACACAAACTTTAGTTTGGCACAATTTTTATATGGAATCGACGTTATATTAGAATCTACTAGTATTCGTTTCAACGATCAATTTTATGAACAGATACATGGTACTCCAATGGAATCCCTCTTTTCACCTATTTTAGCAGAGTTAGTTATGGCTGATCTTGAGACAGAGTGTTTAAGCTCTTTACAGTTTGACATTTCAGTTTATTATAGGTATGTTGATGATATTTTTGCAGTAGTACCACGCAATAAAATTGATACCATTTTGACTACGTTTAATAATTACCATCACCGTTTGCAATTTACGCATGAAACAGAGATAAATAACAAGATTAACTTTCTGGATACATTGGTTTTTAGAAACAATGGTAAACTATTGACTAGTTGGTACCAGAAACCCACCTTCTCCGGTAGATATTTAAACTACTATTCTAATCATCCGTTTAAATACAAAGTTAACACCATTAACAACTTAGTCGATCACGCTATTTTGTTATCGGATAAACGGTTTCATAATGAATACTTACAGATGGTTAAACAAATCTTGTCGAATAATTGTTTCCCTAGGACGGTCATCGAGCGTTATGTGTATAAAAAAACATGTTTTTTTAAGAAATTCTCATAACGTAGTTGACAAAAATAATGTATTTGATATTTTGTCTTGTATTTTAATGCCGTTTGTTAGGAACCTAAGTGAAGCTATTGAGAGATTTATTAAGAAAACAGGCTTAAGTGTTATTTATACGATTCCAAAAAAACTAGATATTGTTATTAAACCCCGAAAAGACAAATTACCTAAAGCCGATATGACCGAGATAGTTTATAAAGTTGACTGCAACGACTGTGACGCCACATACATTGGACAAACTAAAAGACACCTTAATACTCGGATTAAAGAACACATGAATAATATAAAAATGCATGTCAGCAACCAGAATGTTATAAGCAAACATAGAAATGATTTTTCGCATGACTTTTGTGTGGTTTTAATCGTTTATTGAACGATCGGTGGGCAAGGAATATTAAGGACGATTGACGATAGCCGGGTTGGTTTTCGTAGGCTCCCTTTAATTTTATTAATTAAATAATAATTATGGTGTCGTTCCTCTGGTCTGGTAGTCTTTCGCTCGTCCTTCTTTCAACGGGAGCGGGTTAAAATCGCTACAGCGCAAAGATCCACAAACTCGGAGGTATTCGGTGAACGCACTTTTCGCAGAATACAGAGCGAAAACTGTTTCGATGGAGTATCACTGACTTGTGATCGCTTAGACGGCTGAACGCAGACTTACTCGGAATCGACCGTCGGATCGCAGGAACCCGCCGGTTTCGGAGAAAAAAGAGGGAAATAACACGAAATCAGAGCGCGGGCAATAACAAGCCGTGTTTATGTATATAGTTTTTTGGTTGATCAGTTGTGTGCTCGCTCGCGCAGACAATAAGTCGAGGCGAGCGATAGTCGCAAAAACGCTTCCAAAACAACTTTAAATGGACAAACTTAAATATTTTACATCGAGAAACAAACACTAGGAAAAGAGAGAGTGCTGAAATGTTTTTTATAAAAAAATGTAACAACACGATCAACCTACAGAAAGACACAGAGAATTTGAATCCGATTTATGATAGAATAATCAAAGCTGTTTAATTTAGTTCGCCTTTACCATCCATAGGGAACGTTTTACTTGACACAGTATTTATATTAACATGTGTAAAATGAAAAAACTTAATTATATATTGTACTAAAGATTTTGTAAGGTACGTTTTAATTTGTTATTACAATCTTGGTTTACGCTTTGCTTTCTTAAAAATTGAAATTCTTGTATGTACATTTATTGGTATTGTTTTTAATTTTTAATTTTAGACTTGATAAGGACCTAAACTTAAGGTCGAAACGTTGTCTTTTCTTGTATATGACATCAAATTAATAATAATAAACAATTTAAGCCAGTTGGGTCGTCTCACAGTTATTTTTAATTATAAAGTAAATAATCCTTTGTAATAAATAAATAATTTATATAAAAGTATTTTAGAGATTGAATATAATAATACTATTATTATCAAAACAGAGCAGTAGTTAGATAAGAATAAATCATATAAATCATTTATTTATTACAAAAAATTATCCACTAAAACTTTATAATCAATTATATTCATAAAAGATTTTTATATATTTTTAGATTATAAATTTAATTATTTTTATATATGTAATGCAGATTATTTTTAAAAAATTATATATACGTGTGCACGTATGAAAGAATGCAATGTAGAAAAGAGAGAAAAGACAGAGAGACAGAAACAGGACCACAGATAGATCGATAGATAGATAGATAGATAGATAGATAGATAGATATGTTGATCGATAGGTAGATCGATAGATAGTTTGATAGATACACAGACAGATAGCTAAATAAATTGATAGGTATGTATATATATATATATATATATATATTTCTTTATGAACATTTTCTACGCATATATACGCATACATACATACATACATACATACATGCATGCATATAAAGAAATATACTAACATTTTCATCCAGCCTTTCTTGAAGGAAACTCTATGTTGACAAAGAGGCAGACGTTTTGCGTTATATTATTCTATGTATGAGAGAGACGAAAATAATATGACTGTCTGTCCTTGTCAAACTGTACAATTGCAGCTCCATCTATCGCGACATCGCGCAACTAATTTTCTGCTCTGTATTATTCCCAAATGTCATTTCGCACATACACATGTGAATAAAATATTCTACAACCGAGATTTTTTTTATTAGACTTCTAAACTTATTTCTGCAAGATCACTAATATTTCTTTATGCAATCTTTTGGAGGAAGCAGTCTTATTTTGTACGTATCTTATTTTGTACGCAGCGATAGCAGCGGGAGCTCTTGTCCAAGGCCAAGGTGCACCGCCGCCACATGTGTCCAAAACACAGGCAGCGGTAGCACCTCAGCTGCACTTCCTTCTTCTCTCCTATTTGGTCCCTCTTATTAGTTTCGAGCTTCCTTGGCGTTGTCGCCTTCTTTTGCTTACGACGACCAATGACCTTGGACCACACCTCCTTCCGGACCTCAGTCTCTTCTTTTGGCTCGACGAACTCTGTCGAAAGTTAGAGAAGCTCCTCCTTTATCGCCTTCTTCCTTTCGACTCGTTCTCCTCTTCTTTAGAGCGTCCGGGGTCTGAGTTACTTTCACTGCACCCGTCGCCCCTTCTGCTCTCTTTCCAACCGCAGCAGTTTCTCCTTCCTCTTCTCTTCCTGCGTGCGGACGTTTTCCTCCCATCATCTCTGCAAGATGGTCTCTCCAACGGGAGTTCTTACTCATCTCCTCCCTCATGACGCACCGCAAATCCTTTATTTCCTCTTGCAGTTCCGTCGCCTATGAGGGAGGAGACTCCACCCTGTCCATTATTATAGGGCCTGCCTCTTCCGTATTGGTCCCTCTGGTACAGGTGTTCGGTAACCAGGGATCTAGGCCAATATCTATTTTCCTCTCCTGAGTGGAATTGCCCTTCTGGTTCATGCATGCATTTTTCAGGGTTGCATTGTCCCGCTTGCTGTTTTCCACTCTCTGCTCTATGATATCTATATATTCCTTCACCCTTACCAACCGGATTTTCCATTCGGTCAGTTCATCATAGAGCAGTTCAACTGTTACTTGGTCTTCCATATCCTCTTGCTCCACGTTAATTCGTGAGAAAACCTTGGAACACTCCCTCCTACACCGATTCAGCATGAATGCTGTTGACATGCCGCCTGCTTCCTCGTCTCCCTCTGATTCATATGAGTCCTCTGATTCAGATGGACTCTCCACCTCCATAGCCTTTACAGGCTCTGCCATTTTGGCATCCTTCTGCCCGTCGTAAGATAACGACGGGGTGGGGACCGGGACTATACCCCCCTCTCCGCCGGGCTCTGGAGCATCCGAAACTCCTGGGCCGGTACGCTTCTTTTCCGAAGTTTGCCTTTCCATGTTAGTTTTTTGGTCTTTTTTTACTTGGTGACCGTCCAAGGGTGGCGAGCCGAAGCCCTTTGGCTCCACCAGGCCAGTGTACCTCCCTACGAAATGTACGGGTCACTGCTAGCACCCCTTGTAGGACTATCCTCCTACAAAGGGTGAGCCCCCTCGCCACGACAAGGCCGTGACTCACGAGAAGGGACCTAGAACAGGCCTAGTATACCTACTGATGAGGTTCCCATCGTCCTGCCTCACGTCTCTTCCGTTCTCTCTCTCTTCCTCTTTCGGTCTCTCGGTGAGTAAATACTGACGTGTTTATGTCAGCTCTGTGTTTGACAGTGATTTTCTTCTGTTTCTTGCCCTTTTTGAGCTTTCTTTTTTTTAGTGATACTTTGTCAAGGGCTTTTTGCTTCACTTTTTGTCGAGCGTTGCAATTTTTGAACTCGGCCTTAGCCGCATCTTTGAAGTTGCACTTGGATCTCTTCACTTGGATTTTTCTATGGATATTTTCTATATCTTGGATCTAAGTTTTAATAAATAAGATAAGATAAGCGGCGTCTTTGAGCGATATCTAAGTTTTTATAAATAAAATAAGATAAGCGACGTCTTTGAGCGATATCTAAGTTTTCATAAATAAGATAAGATAAGCAGGGTCTTTAAGCGATATCTAAGTTTTCATAAACAAGATAAGATAAGCAGTGTCTTTGAGTGATATCTAAATTTTCTCTGAAGATAAGATAAGGTAAAAATTCTGCAAAGGGCTGCCGCCGATTCTTTGGTGAGCGTCGACAATTAGATATTTATTATTACAGCGATATCTAATACCCAAGATAAGATAAAGATTCTACGAATTATTAATGGCTGCCGCAGAATCCAGGCTTGAGCGCCGACAATCAAGCGGATTGATACGTATATTTCTAAGAAATATCAGCGGGGGGAGAACGTGTCGCCGCTTGCGACCTCGCGACATGTCTTTGCAGGTTGTGACATGTCTTGCGACGTATGTATTATTGTTTCGGCAAAGATCATCTTTCGGAGATAATTGCATCATCGCACGTTGAAGAACAAAAGGATGATCGGGATATATAATGAGGACCGATGCAGCTGCCGGGCCATAGTACCACTGGCGAGCGCATGCTCTCTTTATTCAAGATGTTTGTAATGCTATCAAGTGCTTCCGACATTCTCAGTTTAAGTGCCGAACAGTTACAATATATTCCAAAGATTGTTTTACTGCAAAAGTGCGGCTATTTCGTAGAACATATGTGGGACAAGCTTCCGAAGCACATCAAGACGGATTTGGAGGTTCAGACATATCGTCGCTGTTTCGAACATTACAATCGGCCGTGGATGCGAACGCATATTGACGGTTCAGCACCAATGATCAGGGATTGCAGCGAATGTCAGCGAAAATAGGCTGAGGTTACAAGTGTAATACAATGTGAAAAAGTGACATACAATAAAAATGGAGAACGCGTATTATGATAAGATCAAGTATTATGATAATATCGAGATATGGTATAAGCATCTCCAGGAATCAGATTCGAACCAAGAAATGGAGGAGTCAGATTTGAGGAACCGAGATTGTAAGTATATATGTATATATATATATATATTGTAACGTCCAGACAAATTTCAAAATTTCAATTTTTTCAAAAATTAATTCTTTAACATATTAGTCATGATAATCGCTAACCTACATGAAAGACCGGTATTAACAAATATTTAGTCTCGCATATAATCGCTCATAAGTTAAAAAACATGATTTCGGCCCGCCCCTCACCACCCCTCATTGCCCCTGAGTTAGAACCCCCATAGTATACCTACTATTAGAAATTCGTTCCTGATGCAAGTTACCTATCAATTTACATATAACTACGAAATGTAAATGTAAATTGATAAATTTTACCTGTCTATCATGATTATTAAACTCTAACTATAAAATAACAATAGAAGTTACAATTAAACTTTTCTACCATTTACATGCAAATATGAATATAAATTAAAGCAAATAAGATTATCTTAATCTATAACAAAATTTACGAAGTAATGCATTTTATTTTAAATCGCAAAAGGAGTCGACATATTCTAAAGAATAATACCTAAAATACGAGGTCTGGCTATTAAATAACGAGACTGTGCGCGCAGAAGGCGTCCTAGAGGGGTAGGGTGGGAAACGAATGCAGCGTTGGATAGCTGGAAGTGTCTCCTATTCCAGTACGAAAGCACGTTTTTGTCGCTGTAGTAGTATTTTTTCTGTAGAAGTTAGAAACGAACGTGTTTTTTTCTCGTGCCGATAACTATGTGTGACGAAAAACACGAGCAACGGATCAATGTGAAATTTCTCGTTAAATTAAAAAAAACTCCGACTGAGTGCTATAAGTTGTTGAAAGAGGCCTATGGTGAGAATTCTCTATCTCGTGCGCGCGTTTTCGAATGGTATAAAAGGTTTTCTGAAGGCCGAGAGAGCTCCGAAGATGACCAACGTCCAGGTCGACCTGTCTCTGTTTCAACTCCGCAAACAGTGACCAAAATAAATGAAATTGTGCGCGGAGATCGTCGTATGAGCATTCGGATGATTGCTGAGACTGTAAACGCCGATAAAGAAACTGTCAGAAAAATTCTACATGACGAATTGTAAGTAAATCTTGCACCAGGACAACGCACCTGCCCATAACGCGCTGTCTGTGAAGCGTTATTTAGCCGCTAGAGGCACTCTAGTGCTCGAACACGCGCCGTACTCGCCTGATTTAGCACCCTGTGACTTTTTCCTGTTTCCGAAGATCAAGTCTGCCTTAAAAGGAACCCGGTTCGAGTCGATGGAAAAGATGAAGCGAAAATCGGCGGAGCTCCTAAATGCTCTTACAAAAGAAGACTTCCAGCATTGCTTTGACCAATGGAAAAAACGAATGGAACGGTGTGTGGCGAGGGAAGGGGAGTATATTGAAGGGGAGCTTTCGATTGTAGAATAATTTTTAAAATAAAACTCTTTTTCATAAGCAGTCTCGTTATTTAATAGCCAGACCTCGTATATAGATATCGTTCGTAAAGTAGTAATTAGGTATGAAACCCGCTTTATTAGGTGAACTCGGTTTTACTCTCAAGAAACATTTAAAAGATTCTAGAAGGTTCTAGAAAGACGGTTGAGAACCGTTACATTCCAGAAGCATGATGCAAAACATGATGCAACGCTGAAACACGTTGCAACCTGCAAGGCCCGTTGCAAGCCGCGTAGCGGTGAGTCACCAAAGAAGCACCGCTATCGCTACCAAGAAGAAGATAAGATAAGTCGGAGCGTATAGCCAACAAAGGCATACCGCTATCGCTACCGAGAATAGGATAAGGAAAGTCGGAGCGCCCGGCGACGAGTCATCAAAGGAACGCCGCTATCGCTACTAAGAAGCCATCTCTCCGGGACTTAACCGTCGCAATCTCTACCAGGAACAGATTGTCTCCGGTACTTCCCCGGCATACCTCTCTTGCCATTGGCTAAGCCGCATCGCCCGATGGGAGGAGCGAGCCACATTTTACGGTATATAAACCCTGCACCCGGCACGGAACGGCAGTGATCCGCCGAAAGTTGTTCCAGTCAATCAGTTCTAATCCAGCAATCAACCAGCTATTACTACGGAGTTCCTGAAGACAACGAGACATAGCCGCCATTTTGGTGAGGCATAGCCGCCATTTCGGACCGAGGTACCGAGGCTCCTCAGATCTTCAGACTCAGAGGGAGGAACACAGTAGCGAAGTGTACCATAGCAAGGCACATTAGACATTGTCTAACCTTGTGAATATTTAAGCCAGTTCACATATCCCTAAATAGTAAAGCGCGACGGGCACTCATTATATTTAATCATTATATTTAATTATCCAATATTAACTCAATCTTACATTACATTTCGAACTCTGAATTTTGAACATAGACATAAGCCATATATTACTCTGCGTTTCCGATATTATTTCAATCTACGATTTGCATCTGCACACGTCTGCGTTACAATCGTCGATTTATTCAATATTCTATCCAATACTATTCAATACAATTTAATCAATTTCGCATACTTATTTGATTTATTATAATAAATATACTTATGTATTTTATTGTATTACTGCTTACTTATATATGTATGTAACCCTGTATCCTACCACATATTAGCGAATTGAATGCCGCTAATTCCTCTGTACACATTAGAAACTATATCCTGTCAGAAGGTACATTCGCAAGTCATCTCTGAGGTGCACGTTTAGTAAAGTGAACGTCGCATTAGCCTATTAAGACAAGGACCAGAGAACCCGGCCTAGCCGGATGAACACCTATCTCTCTATCTCTTTTACGCTTTTATTACCTTGCATTTTCCAATAGTTGCGAATACTTTACCACACCAACTGACAGTGATTTCGCATATTGATATTTGATTCATTCGACAAGTGTACACCACCCGACCCTATTTACAACCAATAGAAATATACTCTGTCATAAGGTACATTCGCAAGTCATCTCTGAGGTGCACGTTTAGTAAAGTGAACGTCGCATTAGCCTATTAAGACAAGGACCAGAGAACCCGGCCTAGCCGGATGAACATATCTCTCTATCTCTTTTACGCTTTTATTACCTTGCATTTTCCAATAGTTGCGAATACTTTACCAAACCGAATGACAGAGGTCTTGATAATTACTAAGAATTATTACTTCAATATTTAAGACTTAAATCTTTGATGCTTGAAAGTACAAGTATTAATATTCTTGATATAGATATTAATACACGTACTAAGATTCCTTTCCTATTCCACATTATTACCAATTCTTTTTCAGTATCGTTTAATTACAGTTATAATTGACACAACGCTTAATTAATTAACAGGTGAAGGGCATTCTCGTATAGATTAACCTTTCATCACGTCTCTAACTTCTTTACACGTAAATCACGACTTAAACGTGAGTCACTCAATTACCTTTGACTATTTAACTATCTCAGTTCTATAAAACATTATTCATATAAATTTATTTAACCATTAGATGGTCTCTCCCTTCCGAAGGAAGAATCAAATTGATCGTGACGAGCAACGTTTCCATAGACTACGCGAACGTAGAACAAGAAGACCCTTAAATATTAATGTCCAAATTTATCCAACACGAATAATCGTACGATCCTTTTCTCCAGACGTTTACTCGCCAATTAACAATATCCCCCCTTACATTGATTATTCTCATCCGCAATTTCCGGAGCCTTCACCGTTAGAATCAAATACGTTAATAACGAACCCTAATCATCAATTCTTACCCGATCCTGAATATTATATCCCGGATCAAAACCAACCAATTACATCGCCAGAGTACGATCCCATTTTACAATTTAACAACGAACAAACCCTTCACATTCTCAACGAGGACACTGCGAGTCTCACTCACGACGTCGATAACGTCATCCCTGAGGAAGCGCAAGATAACTTCACTTCCTTCATAACTTACCTCAACCAGCCTAACAATCCGGAACTGGAGCTCAGTCATATTGTAACTCAATTTCAAGCTCCCCACGAACCACGTCAGGACCAATAAATTTTATATCAATAGAAAGGTTTTATAAATGAATAAATGACATTATACTTGTAAAATATCTTTATTTATCGACCCGACCCGACAGGTTCCTTCTCTGTCCGATACTCTCAATTGAATCTCAAGCTCTCGGCTTCTCTGGGTATAGCCGGCCTAGCAGGTTGCCCATAAAACAAATAGAGAGCAGCTTCTTAAACGTCCACCGAGGTAGACGCGAGAGAAGACCGTCTTGTGCAAAAGGTAATTTATCGCCAGATGAATTATTGGACGTAACAAGAAGGCAATTTAATTTTTGGTGGCAGCGGTGGGATTGGCCAAAAGAGATTGTTGAGAGGTCGCGGAGATTGGTCTGTGCGATCGGTGTTTTTCATAAGTAAAATTAACGTAAAGTTAGTTTATAAATTATAAATCTTAAAACAAAATGTCTCTTACCAGAACCCCTGTACATTCAGACAATTCAGAAAACAGAGTACTCACCCGTAGTCAACTTAATCTTTATACACAGAATTTAAACGATAAAGAAGCCCAATTGACAGCGCAAGCTGAAACATTACGAAATAGAGAGGAGAATTTACTTACATTTCAACGAACATTAGAACAAAATAGAAACATGGAGGACGGTTCGGTAACCGGAATTTCAGAACAATTAGCTACACAATTAACCTTTATGGAAAAATTATCAGAACAAGTAACTTGCTTATCACGACGTATAGATATAGTCGAACATTCTAACAATATGCAGGAACATTATGATAAAATAGAAACACTAAGACCACCCACTCCTTTACAACTAAATTCTCCTATTTGTTTGAAAGACGCTATAGACACAATCCCTAAATTTGATGGACATAAAATGTCTGTCCTCCATTTCACGAAAATTTGCGAAAGAGCACTTCAACTAATTCCCGGATATCAAGAATATCATTTAGTTCAACTAATCATTAACAAATTGCAAGGACATGCTTACGCCGCGATCGAGGGAGTTGAATTTAATAGCCTACGAGATTTAACACGACGTTTAAAACTTATTTTTGGACCGAACAAATCCATCGATCAATATCGAGGAGAGTTAGCAACATATTTTATGAAACAGAATAAGAACATTTTTGATTACATCGCGCGCGTTCAAGAATTAAGAACGGCAATTATAGATGGGGAAGCCGATGTTTGTGGAAATCTCGACGACGAAGTTAGAGATAACATCGAAAAAAGCGTTACTAACAGTTTTATTAACGGATTACCTTCCGATTTATTAATCCGCGTGAAGTTAGAACGACCCTATACTTTTGAACAAAGCATTGTCTCAGCTATTCAATTATCCAAGACCCTAGAAGCCGAAAATCTTCGAAAGAAAACTACTGCTTTTAATCGCGCTTACACTTTACCTCGTACCGACGTGAACTATCCGACGGCAAGACAAACCGTGAACAATGTTGATAATAACCCTCCAATAATTAATAATTCGCGCAACAATATATTTCTACTACCGCTCCTTTTATTAAACCCTTGATACCTGGTCAACCCGGACCAAATTATCCAGCCACTAAAATCTGTCGTTACTGCAAAAGTTCCGGTCACTTCATGAGCGAATGCCGGAAACTCGCTTACAAAAGATCACTCGAACAAAATCAGGCTCAACCTAGTACTTCTTTTGCTAATTCGGGAAACCCCCAAAGCGTTCCGGAACAACCCGACGTCCGCCGGAACGAAGCCCCGACAGGACGCACACAACCTGCAAACATGATCCTTACACAGCAATCAATTCCAACAACATCACTCGAATCTGCAGTGTAGATAAAGAGCTTAAATACAACGACTTACCTTCTATCAAACTTATATCCCCACACTTATCACATGAATGCAATTTCATGATTGATTCAGGCCCTGGCATAAACCTTATCAAACAACAATTTGTATTACCTCACGTCAACCTAGATAAAGAAAATATTATATCCATTCGAGGCATTTCCTCTGAAACAATAGTAACTTTAGGTTCCATAACTATCCACTTGTTAGACAAACCTACCCTGTTCCATGTAATATCAGACTCCATTTGCATTCCCCAAGACGGGATCCTAGGAAACGCTTTCTTGAAAGAAAGAAGCACTATCATAAATTATAAGGATAGATGCCTTCATCACGACACTATTATCATTCCTTTCATCACCTATGAAGTTGGAAAATTACATCTCAAGGCAAGGACTGTTACTCCTTGTTGCATTCATATTTCTAATCCAGAAATACATACTGGATACTTACCCTTACAAACCCTCGCTGACAAGGTGTTCTTCGGAGACGCACTCATTACTCATTCAAACGGAAGAACATACTTACCGGTATTTAATACCACCGAGGAGGATTTCAAAATTGACATTCCGTCCGTAGAAATTTTTGATTTTGAATCTCGCAAATCTATTAATGAGAGTACCAAGACCTTAGGGCTCGACGTACTTTTTGAAGACGAAGAAATGGGAGAATACATTAATCTGGACCGAAACCTTAGGGCATTCGGTACTTTCTGAAGAAGAAATGGGAGACAAATCCATGTATTGTACGAAGACCTTAGGGCACGGCGTACATTACCTAAACGAAACGACGAAGATGGGAGATTATACTAATCACACTGGAACCCTAGGGCATTCAGTGCGATTCCAAAATAAAGAAGAGATGGGAGATAAATCCGCAAGATACATTGAAACCTTAGGGCACCCAATGTCTTGCAATGAAGAGTATATTACCGAGAGTCGGGAGACCCCGGTAATGGGAGATGAAATTTCTAATTCCGTCGATTGTGCGAGAACCCTAGGGCTTTTCTCGACCAACGACAATTTTACTAACTCCAATTGACCACACGCTGTCGAACAACTTTTAAGACTTGAACATTTAAATCCTGAAGAAATTGATCATGTCAGGTCGATTCTTACTAAGCATTCAGATAGATTCCATCTGCCTAACGAACCTTTAGGAACTACAAACGCGACTCAACACTACATCCCAACTATTAACGAAATTCCTATACACAATAAACAATACAGGTTTCCTCCTGTCCATAAAGAAGAAATCGATAAACAAGTCAGCGAATTATTAAATAATAATTTAGTCGAATATTCCACGTCACCGTATAATTCACCAATCTGGATAGTACCGAAAAAACCAGATTCACAAGGCAATAAACGTTGGCGTATGGTTATAGATTATCGAGAATTAAACGAAAAAACTATAAGAGACGCTTATCCTCTTCCTAACATAACAGACATTCTTGACCAGTTAGGATCAGCCAAATACTTTTCAATATTTGATTTAGCTTCCGGATTTCATCAAATTTCTATGTCACTTAAAGACGCTCAAAAAACAGCATTTTCCACGCCATATGGGCATTATCAATTCAAGCGCATGCCATTCGGTTTAAAAAACGCACCTGCTACTTTCCAAAGACTTATGGATAATGTATTATCGGGACTACAAGGAAACGAATTATTCGTCTATATGGACGATATTGTCATTTACGCACGATCATTAAGAGAACACGAAATCAAATGTGAAAGATTAATGCAAAGATTACGAGACGCGAATTTACAATTACAACCAGACAAGTGCGAATTTCTAAGGCACGAAGTAGCTTATTTAGGCCATATAATAGGCGCGAACGGAGTCAAACCAGACCCGGGCAAAATAAAATCAATAATGCACTTTCCAACTCCAAAAAATCCGAAAAACATAAAGCAATTTCTCGGTCTAGCCGGATATTACCGAAGATTTATACCTAACTTTTCTAAAGTCGCAAAACTATTAACAGACTTATTGAAAAAGGATAGCATATTCAATTGGCAATTAAAACAAGTAGAAGCTTTTAACTCTTTAAAACATTCGTTATGTTCAAATCCCATTCTCCAATATCCTGATTTTACTAGACCTTTCATACTAACTACCGACGCATCAGGATATGCTATAGGCGGAATTTTAAGTCAGGGACCGGTAGGAAAAGATCTTCCTGTCTCATATACTTCTCGAATTTTAAACACTGCGGAACAAAATTATTCAACAATTGAAAAAGAATGCCTAGCCATCATATATTGTATTAGCCATTTCAGACCCTACTTATACGGAAGGCTTTTTACTATAATAACGGATCACAAACCTTTAATTTGGCTACATTCCATAAAAGATCCAACCTCCAGACTCTGGAAGTGGAAAACCAAGCTAGCAGAATACAATTACGAAATTAAATACAAAAAAGGATCACTAAATAATAATGCCGATGCTTTATCGCGAAATCCACCCACTGATTTAGTACTACCAATATTCGCTTCAGACAACGACGAATCATCCGACGAATCCATATTTTCAAGTAGACCAGGACCTTCCGTCAGATCAATTGAAACAAATGCTCTAATTCCCTACCGCAGTAACAATATTGATAACCCTAATTATGTTAATATAACTGAAAACGATTCCGATTCAGATGATGAAAGTTCAATTCCTAACAACGATAATCATGACTATGCAAATATGTCAAATTTAAATTTAGAATACGATTACGTCGACCCAGTAATTTCAGAAACTATACCAATTATACAACCCTCTCCCGTAATTCCGAGTAAAGTAAAAATACGCGAAATAAGAGATAACTTATTAAACCAAAAAGATAATCATGTAATTTTTATAAGTCTAGACGGATCACCTTACGATAAGGGAGCCGGACTTTATTCCATTGCAAATCTTTTACCCACATACGAAAATCTCAATTTTGAAAGAGTTAATGTAAAGAAAATCAAATAATTTAATATCAATCCCGATAAGAACAAACAATCGACTGTCTGTAGAACCGCAAACTGTGAAAAATTGTATACGCTCTTTATTAGGCTGCGTTAACGAATTACAATTAATTTCCTTTAGCATCAGCAAAACGCATAAATTCGACGACATTCCTTGGTCATACATTATTAATCAATTAAAGAAATTTTTTCATGACACCCGTATAAATATAACTATTTGTCAAAATTTAGTCGATCACCCTACCCCTACGGAACGCGTAAAATTAATTTCAGAAAACCATGCATCAGCATGCGGTGGCCACAAAGGAGTTACGAAAACGTTTAATAGACTTCGACCTCATTTCTTTTGGAGCACAATGAAACAAGACATTCAAGAATTTATTAGGAAGTGTCGCGAATGTCAGTTAAAGAAATTAACGCGCGTCAAAACCAAACAACCGATGATTATTACGGATACTCCCGGCACAGCTTTCGATAAAGTTTCACTAGACATAGTAGGGCCATTTCCTATCACGAATAACGGAAATAAATATATTTTAACCATGCAAGATTTATTAACAAAATACTCCATAGCTGTACCATTAAAAGAAGCCACTTCATTAACGATAGCCGACGCTTTTACAAAAGAATTTATTTGCATTTATGGAACTCCCAAAGCTATCCTTACCGATCAAGGTACCAATTTTCTATCAATCTTAATACGCATCCTAACTAAAAAATTCAATATTCAACATTTTAAAACCACTGCTTACCATCCTCAATCAAATGGATCTATAGAACGATCACATCACGTACTAGTAGAATATTTAAAAACACAAATTGATAAAGAAGATAATTGGGATGAATACATTAAACTCGCCATGTTCTCCTACCTTGTATTGACAAGCGTCCACGAAGGTACAAAATTTTCACCATACGAACTAATATTCGGACGACTAGCCAGATTGCCATCCGCGTATCAACCTATCGAAGAACCTCTAGAACCTACTTATCAAGAATACATAAACACTTTGTTCAACAAATTATATGATATCCGCGAAGAAGCGCGACAAAATCTTATTAGAGCCAAAGAAAGAAGCAAATACTATTATGATCAACGTGTAAATTCTCGACAGTTTAAAATAGGAGATTATGTTTTCTTACTAAAGGAACCAAAGAAAGGAAAATTTTCAGCACACTACGTAGGACCCTACGAAATAATAGAGATTTTACCTTCCAACAACGCCAAAATCCTAATCGACCATAAACCGCGGATTGTCCATATCGATAAGTTAAAGTTAGCACATATAGAACCAGGTTGAAAAACAGTATTTCTAATTTTGGGTTTCAGATGTGTTGGCATCGCCAACCAGTCCATCCAGGACAAACTACAAGCTCCCCACTACATCAGATATTCGCCTTCGCAAGCTGCGTAAAGGTATACGGATATCGTAACGTAGTCACTAATTCTGCACGTTGCACGAATTGTTATTCAAATCTCGATCTAGCCGCACGTTCCTTTTACCAAACACGGTATACTCACGCCGTTGTGATTGGATTAGGTTATCCTGAACCACAGTGTTCTGTATGCTCCGAGCTCCTAACAATTTCCAAACCAATACGAAGTTGTATAACTTGCACTAATTACTTAATGAGCATAAATCAAGAATTACCCTTTTAACCACCTCTAGTTGTTTAAACTTAAAAAAAAAAATGTCTTCCAACAATCCATGCGATCACAACGCAACAGCTTCTAACACGTACTACGAACACCCTAATATTGTTGAACTCCACACTCTGTTACAGAGATTTCCTTTAATACGGAAAATATTACTATTTTTTTCTAATATACATAGAGCTAGATGCTATAAAAGCACAGTTTACGATAATTATTGCCAAATTTGTCGCATCACGCGAAGAACTCGATCAGTACCTAAAGACGTTTATAATTATCACGTTTTAGTTTGCAAAACCGCACCTCCTATTCCATGTCTCAACTGTCGCTATGCTTGTTACAAAATTGAACCCATAACTAATTGTGAAGAATGTTTCTTTACCTATATTCAATACGTAGTAAACGTGTGGGAACGCAACAATACCATCAAACACTGGGATGGAATCGTACCCACCATCAATCATTAACAGCCTACACTATAAAACTATACACTAATAATTATTATTATTTTACTAGATGTAAGGACGAATGACCACGCGTCATATAAATATATATATGTATCCAAGATTATTTATGTATAATAATATATGTATTCCTGATTGCAGGTTCGCTATCAACTCAGACGCCTATAAGATTATTAAAATCTCAACGCTAAAATTGCAGGTATATTTTAGTAATACGATATATGTAAAATTCTCATTTCAGAAAACCATCCTAGCTAAACAGGTTGTTCAGCATGGAACTCTGTGCATTATTCAAAACCTTATTATTACTATTTCTAGCCATTATTTTTCATCTTTGTATGAGGTATGCTTTACTTAAGTACATTTCATACAAAACTCCCGATATTGCATGAGACTCATATCCACGCAATATTCTAGCTAATACAATACACCTTATACTATTACAGATTGTCGTTAACTCGCTCACTGGTAATAACTCCGTTCCTCGCGAGAGTTATCTATCAATTTAGTATTCAACCATTATAGCCTCGCGAAAACCTTAACGTACTTAAAAATGTAATATATTATACGCTCATACTTGCATTAACTCGGAGAAAAACGACTCCAGCTTCACCAGTGAACGAGGTAATTATATCCCACCCAATAGCAACCTTTCGAATAATCTTTACGAATCCTACAAAAGACACGGGCAGAAAAACTGCAACCGCGCAATTGATATACATAGATATAAGACGCAAAATTAGTTTATAACATATATACCCGTGCGTTAGCATGCACTCGTACACGTATGTATGATTGCACGCACACATATATATATGTCCATGTGCGAGTCTAAAACAAACATAAAATAATGAAATAACGACGGTAAAATCATGTATATTATACTATTCAATTACTAGAAAATTCATCACGCACCGTTATCATGTCCGAAGCCAGGACTGTCTTCGCACACGCACATGTATATATCTATAAATGCGTACACACGCACATATCAAATAACTTATATATATAAAAATATTTAATTTAGTAAACCAGTCCGATTGTGCGTTACAGCTTGTCATGATGTTAGGGATTATTCTAATACTCTCCGTTAAAACTTCGTTCGCCTTGATTGGATTTGATTGTGGTGGACAGCATCTCAACATCACCGCCGTTTCCCTCTTAGATGTAGGAGAATGCAATCTCCATCATCAAACCCCAAACTCCACAGAAACTTATATACAACTATTACAACTTTCCGAATATAACTATGCAGAAGTTATACAGTGCAAACTAGAGATATCCCGCACGATATATCACTGTGGCATGCATTCACACATCTCGGTCGTCTTTAACGGAAAAGCAGATTACGTCCAGGAAACCGGATATTCTCAATGCTTGCGAATGTTTCAAGATGGTACTACTTCCTTGGGACCTGCTCATTTAATTAGTGGACTTAAAATCAACCAAACTTCTTATCACAGCCTTACGCTAGCTGGCGAATTAAAAACCGATGGAACATGTAAGGGTACGCAATATTCTGACCCTTACGGCACATGGGACAACGTAATTGTTCAAGCAGTCGCAAAAATCTCACTCAAATCATCTTATGTGCCAGTACAACTCGAACACGGTAAAATCAAGTTAAGGTCAGGAACCATCTGTACACTGGCCGATAGCTTCTGTTTGGACTCCGACGACGGTTACACCTTTTGGAAACCAGTACCAATGAAATCCTGCAACTTCAATCAATACGATGTTTTATACGAGGAACTAGCGACCAAGATAACAGGCGATGACTCCCCCATTGTCTACAGTCTCACCACGCAAGACATCACGTTCGCCTTAACAAAAACCAAGGAGCAGCCTTTATGCGGATACACCCTGCTTCGCACGGAACATCCGAAATTATTTATTTTGGAAACAAAGCAAGGCCAAACTTTTGCCAACAAAGGTACGATCCCTGTGGATAACCTCGATATATTCACTTACATGAACTCCAAGTTTGTGTATGTTGAAAAACACATCCGACATCAAATGACATCTTTGTATCATAATGTCATACAACAAAAATGTGAATTGGAAAGACAAGTAATAACCAACGCCTTATCCTTTGCAACTCTCTTGCCTGATGAATTCGCGTATAGTCTAATGAAATCGCCGGGATACATGGCAGTCACCACTGGAGAAGCTGTCCAGATCATAAAATGCATTCCTGTAGAAGTCACCGTACGTCCAACCAAAGAATGTTATAACGAATTACCCGTAACCGTCAGAAACGCTTCTTACTTCCTCACACCCAAATCAAGAATCGTCATAAAGATCGGGAACGAGCGAGAATGTTCTCAAGAATTACCAACGTTATACCGGATAGAGGACACTTGGGTACAGTTCACGCCAAAAGCACAAGTAAGACAATTGTCACCTCAACAACTACGACCCATGGCATCTCTTACCTGGAGTTATTTAACACCCGGACCCCTAGCTGTTAGCGGAATCTATACGCAACAAGACATAGAAAAATTGAGAGACCACATTATGTTTCCCGCAGAGAAACCGGCACTGCTCAACGCCGTCGCCCGTGGGCTCATCGGACACCCAGTTAACACCGACTCCGTCTCATTATACAAACTACTAGACGAAGAATCGCTCAACAAAATCGTAGACAACACCGCGGCAAAAATATGGAAAGGATTCATGAGTTTCGGATCAGCCACGGCCGGTGTCGTTGGAGTATTTATGATCATTCGCATTGCTAAACTGGCAATTGATACCATCATCCACGGATATGCACTACATACCGTATATGGATGTAGTCTACATCTAATAGGAGCATTATGGGACTCTCTAACTAATCTCTTGCTTCACCTCAGCCGCAAGAATATGAACGAAAAAGAAGAAAAGAACAAATTCCCAGAAGACGCCACACCTCTCGCCACCATCTCAGACACACCCCCTGAACTGCCAAAAGAACCGCCAGTGATAAGTCAGCCACAACTTCAAGGCTATAACACCAGACGACCTGGAGAAATGGAATCCACAAATATTACTATCCCTCAGACATATAATGACTTACACCAGCATCTATATAACCTAGAACAAAACCCTAGATCAACGTCGGGTTTTATTCTCAAATAAGAGGGGAGATGTAACGTCCAGACAAATTTTAAAATTTCAATCTTTTTCAAAAATTTATCCTTTAATATGTTAGTCATGACAATCGCTAACCTACATGAAAGACGGGTATTAACAAATATTTAGTCTCACATATAATTGCTCATAAGTTAAAACATGTTTTCTCACAAATGACAATGGGAATAGCAACCCACTTTTAAGTAACATTTCTGTCATAAAAAGCATAATTAACAAGGGTGTTCCGAATCATTCGTTAGGAAACATACAGGTTAGAGAATGATAGATATAAAATATTAAAAAAATTAGAAATTCGTTCCTGACGCGAATTACCCATCAATTTACATGTAACTATGGTCTGTAAATGTAAATTGATAAGTTTTAACCATTCATCGTGACTTTCAAATGATAGATATAAAAATTAGAAATCCATAGAAATTCGTTCCTGACGCAAATTACCCATCAATTTACATAAAACTATGGAATGTAAATGTAAATTGATAAATTTTACCTGTCTATCATGATTATTTTAATTCATAACAAAATTTACGAAGTAATGCATTCTATTTCAAAACGCAAAGGGAATCGACATATTCTAGAGAATAATATCTATAATATATATATATCGCTTGTAAAGTAGTAATTAGGTATGAAACCCGCTTTATTATGTGAACTCGGCTTTACTCTCAAGAAACATCTAAAAGATTCTAGAAGGTTCTAGAAAGACGGTTGAGAACCGTTACATTCCAGAAGTACGATGCAATGCATGATGCAACGCTGAAACACGTTGCAACCTGCAAGGCCCGTTGCCAGCCGCGTAGCGGCGAGTCATCAAAGAAGCACCGCTATCGCTACCAAGAAGAAGATAAGATAAGTCGGAGCGCATAGCCAACAAAAACATACCGCTATCGCTACCGAGAATAGGATAAGGAAAGTCGGAGCGCCCGGCGATGAGTCATCAAAAGAACGCCGCTATCGCTACTAAGAAGCCATCTCTCCGGGACTTAACCGTCGCAATCTCTACCAGGAACAGATTGTCTCCGGTACTTCCCCGGCATACCTCTCTTGCCATTGGCTAAGCCGCATCGCCCGATGGGAGGAGCGAGCCACATTTTACGGTATATAAACCCTGCACCCGGCACGGAACGGCAGTGATCCGCCGAAAGTTGTTCCAGTCAATCAGTTCTAATCCAGCAATCAACCAGCTATTACTACGGAGTTCCTGAAGACAACGAGACATAGCCGCCATTTCGGACTGAGGTACCGAGGCTCCTCAGATCTTCAGACTCAGAGGGAAGAACACAGTAACGAAGTGTACCATAGCAAGACACATTAGACATTGTCTAACCTTGTGAGTATTTAAGCCAGTTCACATATCCCTAAATAGTAAAGCGCGACGGGTACTCATTATATTTAATCATTATATTTAATTATCCAATATTAACTTAATCTTACATTACATTTCAAACTCTGAATTTTGAACGTAGACATAAGCCATATATTACTCTGCGTTTCCGATATTATTTCAATCTACGATTTGCATCTGCACACGTCTGCGTTACAATCGTCGATTTATTCAATATTCTATCCAATACTATTCAATACTATTTAATCAATTTCGCATAATTATTTGATTTATTATAATAAATATACTTATGTATTTTATTGTATTACTGCTTACTTATATATGTATGTAACCCTGTATCCTACCACATATTAGCGATTTGAATGCCGCTAATTCCTCTGTACACATTAGAAACTATATCCTGTCAGAAGGTACATTCGCAAGTCATCTCTGAGGTGCACGTTTTGTAAAGTGAACGTCGCATTAGCTTATTAAGACAAGGACCAGAGAACCTGGCCTAGCCGGATGAACACCTATCTCTCTATCTCTTTTACGCTTTTATTACCTTGCATTTTCCAATAGTTGCGAATACTTTACCAAACCGAATGACAGAGGTCTTGATAATTACTAAGAATTATTACTTCAATATTTAAGACTTAAATCTTTGATGCTCGAAAGTACAAGTATTAATATTCTTGATATAGATATTAATACACGTACTAAGATTCCTTTACTATTCCACATTATTACCAATTCTCTTTCAGTATCGTTTAATTACAGTTATAATTGACACAACGCTTAATTAATTAACAGGTGAAGGGCATTCTCGTATAGATTAACCTTTCATCACGTCTCTAACTTCTTTACACGTAAATCACGACTTAAACGTGAGTCACACTCAATTACCTTTGACTATTTAACTATCTCAGTTCTATAAAACATTATTCATATAAATTTATTTAACCATTAGATGGTCTCTCCCTTCCGAAGGAAGAATTAAATTGATCGTGACGAGCAACGTCTCCATAGACTACGCGAACGTAGAACAAGAAGACCCTTAAATCTTAATGTTGTTACGTCCAATAATTCATCTGGCGATAAATTACCTTTTGCACAAGACGGTCTTCTCTCGCGTCTACCTCGGTGGACGTTTAAGAAGCTGCTCTCTATTTGTTTTATGGGCAACCTGCTAGGCCGGCTATACCCAGGGAAGCCGAGAGCTTGAGATTCGATTGAGAGTATCGGACAGAGAAGGAACCTGACGGGTCGGGTCGATAAATAAAGATATTTTACAAGTATAATGTCATTTATTCATTTATAAAACCTTTCTATTGATATAAAATTTATTGGTCCTGACGTGGTTTGTGGGGAACTTGAAATTGAGTTACAATATGACTGAGCTCCAGTTCCGGATTGTTAGGCTGGTTGAGGTAAGTTATGAAAGAAGTGAAGTTATCTTGCGCTTCCTCAGGGATGACGTTATTGACGTTGTGAGTGAGACTGGCAGTGTCCTCGTTGAGAATGTGAAAGGTTTGTTCGTTGTTAAATCGTAAAATGGGATCGTACTCTGGCGATGTAATTGGTTGGTTTTGATCCGGGATATAATATTCAAGATCGGGTAAGAATTGATGATTAGGGTTCGTTATTAACGTGTTTGATTCTAACGGTGAAGGCTCCGGAAATTGCGGATGAGAATAATCAATGTAAGGGGGGATATTGTTAATTGGCGAGTAAACGTCTGGAGAAGGGGATCGTACGATTATTCGCGTTGGATAAATTTGGATGTTAAGATTCAAGGGTCTTCTTGTTCTACGTTCGCGTAGTCTATGGAGACGTTGCTCGTCACGATCAATTTGATTCTTCCTTCGGAAGGGAGAGATCATCTAATGGTTAAATAAATTTATATGAATAATATGTTTTATAGAACTGAAATAGTTAAGTAATCAAAGGTAATTGAGTGTGACTCACGTTTAAGTCGTGATTTACGTGTTAAAAAGTTAGAGACGAGATGAAAGGTTAATCTGTACGAGAATGCCCTTCACCTGTTAATTAATTAAGCGTTGTGTCAATTATAACTGTAATTAAACGATACTGAAAGAGAATTGATAATAATGTGGAATAGGAAGGGAATCTTAGTACGTGTATTAATATCTATATCAAGAATATTAATACTTGTACTTTCAAGCATCAAAGATTTAAGTCTTAAATATTGAAGTAATGATTCTTAGTAATTATCAAGACCTGTGTCATTCGGTTTGGTAAAGTATTCGCAACTATTGAAAAATGCAAGGTAATAAAAGCGTAAAAGCGATAGAGAGATAGGTGTTCATCCGGCTAGGCCGGGTTCTCTGGTCCTTGTCTTAATAGGCTAATGCGACGTTCACTTTACTAAACGTGCACCTCAGAGATGACTTGCGAATGTACCTTATGACAGAGTATATTTCTATTGGTTGTAAATAGGGTCGGGTGGTGTACACTTGTCGAATGAATCGAATATCAATATGGGAAATCACTGNCAGTTGGTGTGGTAAAGTATTCGCAACTATTGGAAAATGCAAGGTAATAAAAGCGTAAAAGCGATAGAGAGATAGGTGTTCATCCGGCTAGGCCGGGTTTTCTGGTCCTTGTCTTAATAGGCTAATGCGACGTTCACTTTACTAAACGTGCACCTCAGAGATGACTTGCGAATGTACCTTCTGACAGGATATAGTTTCTAATGTGTACAGAGGAATTAGCGGCATTCAATTCGCTAATATGTGGTAGGATACAGGGTTACATACATATATAAGTAAGCAGTAATACAATAAAATACATAAGTATATTTATTATAATAGATCAAATAAATATGCGAAATTGATTAAATAGTATTGAATAGTATTGGATAAAATATTGGATAGATCGACGATTGTAACGCAGTCGTGTGCAGATGCAAATCGTAGATTGAAATAATATCGGAAACGCAGAGTAATATATGGCTTATGTCTATGTTCAAAATTCAGAGTTCGAAATGTAATGTAAGATTGAGTTAATATTGGATAATTAAATATAATGATTAAATATAATGAATGCTCGTCGCGCTTTACTCATTAGGAATATGTGAACTGGCTTAAATACTCACAAGGTTAGACAATGTCTAATGTGTCTTGCTATGGTACACTTCGCTACTGTGTTCTTCCCTCTGAGTCTGAAGATCTGAGGAGCCTCGGTACCTCGGTCCGAAATGGCGGCTATGCCTCACCAAAATGGCGGCTATGTCTCGTTGTCTTCAGGAACTCCGTAGTAATAGCTGGTTGATTGCTGGATTAGAACTGATTGACTGGAACAGCTTTCGGCGGATCACTGCCGTTTCGTGCCGGGTGCAGGGTTTATATACCGTAAAATGTGGCTCGCTCCTCTCATCGGGCGATGCGGCTTAGCCAATGGCAAGAGAGTCATGCCGGGGAAGTACCGGAGACAATCTGTTCCTGGTAGAGATTGCGACGGTTAAGTCCCGGAGAGATGGCTTCTTAGTAGCGATAGCGGCGTTTCTTTGATGACTCATCGCCGGGCGCTCCGACTTTCCTTATCCTATTCTCGGTAGCAATAGCGGTATGCCTTTGTTGGCTATGCGCTCCGACTTATCTTATCTTCTTCTTGGTAGCGATAGCGGTGCTTCTTTGGTGACTCACCGCTACGCGGCTTGCAACGGGCCTTGCAGGTTGCAACGTGTTTCAGCGTTGCATCATGTTTTGCATCATGCTTCTGGAATGTAACGGTTCTCAACCGTCTTTCTAGAACCTTCTAGAATCTTTTAGATGTTTCTTGAGAGTAAAGCCGAGTTCACATAATAAAGCGCGTTTCATATCTAATTACTACTTTACGAACGATATCTATATATTTTAGGTATTATTCTTTAGAATATGTCGATTCTTTTTGCAATTTAAAATAAAATGCATTACTTCGTAAATTTTGTTATAGATTAAAATAATCTTATTTGCTTTAATTTATATTCATATTTGCATGTAAATGGTAGAAAAGCTTAATTGTAACTTCTATTGTTATTTTATAGTTAGAGTTTAATAATCATGATAGACAGGTAAAATTTATCAATTTACATTTACATTTTATAGTTATATGTAAATTGATAGGTAACTTGCATCAGGAACGAATTTCTAATAGTAGGTATACTATGGGCGTTCTAACTCAGAGGCAATGAGGGGGGGTGAGGGGCGGGCAGAAATCATGTTTTTTAACTTATGAGCGATTATATGCGAGACTAAATATTTGTTAATACCGGTCTTTTATGTAGGTTAGCGATTGTCATGACTAATATGTTAAAGAATTAATTTTTGAAAAAGATTGAAATTTTGAAATTTGTCTGGACGTTACACTCAATATAATGCGGTATCCGATAAGAATAACGGTAGGCACTTGAATAGATCCGAGTCCGAAATCGGTACTATGGCGCGGGGCTCCTTAATACGTAACAAAAATGTTTCCGCGTTGCTACCCCGTTTCCCTGAGAAATGCAAATTCCACTTCCTCATGAGGTTGTATGCCTCTGCGGTGGAAGCTCGTCCGGGTCGCGGGTTATTCGCCTCCGGCGCGGGATTGCGGTATCTAACTTGAGGCCTTACGGATTTCCGCTCGACCTCATAAATCCCGTCGAAGTATTCGAATAAGGGAGGTGTGGGGTCAACTGCGGCCCCCTCTTCTAAAGGGTTCCTACTCAGCCCAGGTTCCGATACCCCACTGGAGGTCCCTTCCTCTGTCGACATTTGCCCTCTCGCTATGCCTTCCTCGTAGTGTAATAAACGGGCCCTTAAGACCGGTACAATTCCCTGCGTGCTTAAATTCCTATCCGCCAAATGATGTCGCGCTTGACTTTCCGTTAGACTTTGTATCCACTGGTGTGGATCGCTGCCTGGCCTCATCGCTAACTTTAAACCAAACGGTAACAAAATCGGAAAGTTTGAATGCAGTTGAGAGTAAACCGAGCAAAACTGTTAAAAGTGACTTATTACTTTCGAAAAAGAACAAAAGAAAAAGAAAGAAAAGAAAAGGAAAAAAAAAATTTTTTTTTATACGTGATTATAAGAGAGAGAAAAAAATTATACTTAGGAATAAACTACAATAAAGAATCGAAGTGCCCCGAGAAAAAAAAAGAAAAAACAAAAGAAATAATAATAATAATCTTATATGTGACACAAAGTTAAACCCGTGTAAGTAAATATTAAAAATAGAAAAAGAAATAATAATAAGTTTGAACGAAAAGGAAAATTGATAAAAAAAAACAAAAAAATATATATAGGTTCGCTAAGAAATTTCGTGAAGCTAGAATTTAAAACAACAAAATAAAAAGACGATAATAATAAGTCTCGGTATCAAAACAAGAAAAATAATAACTTTCAGTCACGAAGTGAAGATCATAAAAGAAAAAGAAGACAAAAAAATAATAACTGTAACAATATTGAAAGATGATAATCAAAGAGCAAAGCAAAAAAAAATAAAAATAACTCTAATAATATTCGAGATAAAGGCGGAAGGAAAAGAAGAAAGAAAAAAAAATATAAACTAATAATAAGTAAGGTTAACTCTCAACGGTTGAATCAAGATATCCGAAAAAAAGAAAACAAGAAAATAAAAACACGACTGTTATTCCGAAAAAGTAACCCAAACGAACGAGAGAGCAAAAAAAAAATTATAATATCTCATACAAAACAAACGACTAAATTCGGTATCCTGGTATAGGTCGAAACGGTATCAAGAGGCCAGGGTACTCGCCCTAAGGCTGAGTAACGGTATCCGCGCACAATAAACAAAACAAAAAAAATGTATATAACTGAAATTAAAAAATATCAACTTGCTCGACCTCTTTAGAAGTCAAGACAAAACCGATACGGAAAGCGAGAAGGCAAAAGAAAACAACAAAGGTATCCCTAACAATAATATATTCCTATATTTCCCTCGACTTATTTTCGCTAACGATAATCACACGTATGGCGGCGAATAACCGAAAATTTCCGGACGGTCACCAAAATAAACGAGACACGGACGAAAAAAAAAACAAAAGAGAAACGAATCCAGTTCAAATGTTTAACAGACGAAAGTACTGGAACGGTATTCGGTACCCAGATAGACGGTAACAAAAAAAAAATTCACAAAATATTCGATATCAGGCCTAAAACGAAAGACAAAGAGAGAAAGAAAAAAAAAACTGCGAAAGATTGTCGGCACTCTCCCATCAATAATTATACTAAACAAACGGTAAATTGGCGCACTCAATTACGGCGCCGCGGTATCAAAATCGGCATATTTCCCGATGGCTCACAAGTTTCAAAGACGTGGATAGCTGGCTCAATTACTTACGGCCAGATAATATTTTCCACAATCTTCAAATTATCAGTCTACGGTATCACTGTACGACTCTAAAAATTTCCCCACTAATAAACGAACGATAAACGAAAAAGAACGAAAACGAAAACCAAAAAGGCGAAAGAAAGAAAGAGAAAAAAAAATTTTTCAAATAGTATAGAAAAACACATATAATATAATAACTCACATACAAAAAAAATTATTTCGGAACACAAATTCAAAAAGGAAAAGGAAAAATTTTCAGGAATATTAATCTCTCTCTCTTCCTATAATATTCTATTGGCGTGGCCCCACGTTGGGCGCCAAAAATTTGCAACGTCTTTTCCTGTGCCGAAACGCCAAGTTCGGACAGGGGAGCGTTCAATTTAAAGATTCCCCAAGTTTAAATAATGAAACGGTAAAAATCGGTATCAGAAGAGTTAATTACTCGCACTTAGGGGCGTTCATTAACTCACGGTAAAGTTGGGCGCCAGGCGCATGTGAATGCGCTACGAGACTAATGTGAACGGTACTTAAGGTAACTTCCCCAGGGGTTATACAGAGTCGCGGGTCTATAGGATTGTTGGGTCTATGGTTGAGAGAGAGGTATAGAGAGACATACACGTGGTGTTAGAATTTGACAGATATATATATTTGACACTTAGGATTTACAATTTGACATCGGATACATACAATTGGATAATATAATTATGTAACAAACAGTAATATATATAAACTAGCGGTAGTAAAACAAAAATATAATATAAAGATCTGCGAATATCGGTATTTCGGACTTGATCTATAAAATTATTCGTAATTATACAATGTGACACAGCTTAGAGAATTTCGCAACAATAATATACAAACGGGATAAACAAAGACAAAATCGGTAAACGTTATGATGGTCTAACTTATTTTTGCAAGCACGCGGTATAGACAGAGGTCACAATACGATACTCCGAGACACGGCACGGTATGAAAAAAACAAGATAACAACTAGATGACGGTAATTTCGTGACTCTCTCGCACGATTCTCTCGCCGAGTCGAAAACAATGAAATAGTTAACAAACTCGCGGAGACGGCTACACGCAAATTCCGAAAATCTAATAATCGAGTCTATAAAAAAACGTGACTCTGAATATTTCGGTAACCCGAATTTATAATAATTATTTTCGAGACGATAGACTGTCGGCGGCACTTTTCGGAGAGGGCTCGGCTTGCGAAACGCAAAGTCGGCTGGCCCCGCGATACGATACTCCAAAAACGAAAAGGGAGAGTCCGCTCTCTCACACACAAAACGATACGAAAAATGAGAGAGTGCGGTACTCACGGTAATTACGATACACGATCAATATTTACGGTACCAACCAACACGGATCTACGACTACTCGAGAGGCGGCTTACAGTTTCTGGCGGTGAAGTCGAGTCCTCGGGTCGCACTTTTGGAGTCCTGGAGTCACCCTCTCTGGTCTAAGGCACACCGAACAGTGGAGAGCCGGGCCTCGCGCGTCTCGGTACCTTCTTTTTCGCGCCGATTTTTTGCGCATTCCCTCGATGATAGGGTCGATGGCGGGGGCCCTAAGGTCTCCCCCCGCCTCCCCCTTTAGCTGAGGTAATTCTCACGCCGGTAACGTATCGCTGGTTGAGAGGATTTTCCTCCGGGTTTCTTCCCGTGGCATCTCTCCTTCGGGAACAAGCGGGAGGCTGGCCGGGCCCTCCGTAGTCCCCCTTCAGGATTGGCCCTGTGGTGGATTTGGCTCCCGGAGTCCTCTCGGTATCTATGTTTTTCAACGCCTAAATTCTGCGCGAGATATATCAAAGTAAATTACGGATACTTGATACTTAACTGCGCGAGGTCCCGCGCTCTCTCTCTCCTACGCTCGCTCCATCCTTCTTTCGCGTTGCGGCATTCCGGCATCCTCCTTCTCTCTCTTGCTGCGGCACTCCGGCATCCTCCCTCTCTCTCTTGCTTCACATGTCTCTCTCCGGCCGCTCTCTCGAGCCGTCCTTGTCGCTCTACCTACAAATCGTGTCGCACGCGCATAGACAGGCCGATGCTGCGTGCAACTGCGATTCTCGCAAGAATACGGTAAAACGGAATACGGAAAAACGACGGATCGCACTCTCCCCGAAACGAGGGGCGCTCCAGATCTCCGCGGCCTTGTCACGTCCGGCTTTATTACTATGTCCGGGTATGTAAATTTTTTCATTCTATAAGGAATAAATCCTAAAACTATCAAACATCATTTGAAAAGCGCGCCAAAGCCGGCCATGACGCTTAACTCCGCCTAGAAACTAAGCGTGGCGCTTCGTAGCGCCTAAGGGTCTCCCACCACGGTGAGAGCCCCTACTCCGGAGAGTTCCCCCTCTCCAGGCCACCGCAGGCCCGAGCCGCCGAAACGAAGGACCTCAGAGCAGTCCCGAATTTCGTCAGTTCTCTGCGCGACACCGAACAGTATAGTCGCACTTCTAAATTCTAAGTCCAAATTCTAAATCCTAACTCTAATTCTAAAATTCTAACTCTAAGTATAATATAATATTCTAACTCTAAATTCTAAGTTTAAATCTAAATTCTAATTCTAAGTTTTAATCTCGAATTTTGTACTACTATACGAATAAATCAGTGTATTCATGTGTGAAAACTAGTGTTCAGTATTCTTCGAAACTTCCACTCCCGTGATAAAATACGATAGCGTTTAAATTTGTCATACGGCGTTTAAATTCAGAATAATTCAAACTGTGTTTGGAGCGGACCACCGCTCATCACAGTTAGAATTAACATTCTCAGCATTTGCCAAAATAAGGAATTGATAGTGAGGTCCGCCGCATATCAACCCTCCTTATTTGAGTAATCATTTAGAGGATGCATCAAATTCAATATGCCTAAGACGCGACGCGCGGGAAGGAAGAATCAATTACGAAAACTAAAACCGACTCTATCGTGAATCAGCGACCGAAGAATATTCTCAATTCCTCGGAGTAGAGTATCAGGCCGATCCTGAATACGAGGACATTTTCAACATTAAAAATAATAACAACGACAAACTCCTACAGTGGAAGTGCATACCAATAACGTTCCAACCACGACGCCTACCGCCGCCAAACATCCCAGTGAACGACCCTCGCCGCACGCACTACCTCCAAGTACGAGCCGACACGATCAAGAAAGTGCTATTAAAGGTAAGTGAAATTCACGTTAACCTAAGGAATCGCGCGTGTTAGCAAATTCAGAGACGCTTCGTGGAATGTTCTCTTCCACGAGACCACGTGGAAGAGAACATTCTAGAAAAATCTCCGACGCATTTTTCCTCTTTTCCATCGTCACTGCGGAAGCTATAAAAAAAAGGGTCAGGCTATAAAACTAGGGTCGTCCACCGCACACGGTACAACTCTCGAACTTCTAACACGGAAAAACGCAAATAATTCAATCTCTTAAAAATCTTTGTGTCTCAAGAAATAACTTCGTAAATCCGTACAACAAAGTAGTCACTTAAACAATAAACAATTAAGAACATTCTCGATTTACCGACATTATACCGACATACGTTTTTTTTACCGACATTACCGACATTATACCGACATACGTTCTTCTACCGACATTACCGACATTATACCGATGTACGTTCTTTTACCGACGTTACCGACAATATACCGACGTACGTTCTTTCACCGACATCTTACCGACGTTCGTTACCAACGATTACCGACCACTTACCGACGGTCTCTACCGACGTTCGTTACCGACATCTGCCGACGTTGTATCGACGCCACATCGACTCATTTTACCGACATTTATCGACTTCTCGACAACGTCCAATCTTATCAACCATCTACGAGCGAACAACGCATGATCTTTTAAAATACAATTTACGTGGCAGCTATAGATGTGCCCAATCCCCTTTAGAGGTGTAACCCCTCTCCCAGGAGTTAATCTCCTAATACCTCTCGAGCCTCCGTATTACTGTCAAGTCGGTATCGGGTACATTCATTTTGAAACTAAAGCCGCTCTTTGTCTTTCATGCTTCGCCGCGTTACCACGAACTTCTAAATTGTTCTGGACGCGGATCCGGAAACATAGCCTAACCATAGGTGGATTACTGGTTGGGATAGTTTGCGGAACTTGCAGCAACAGCCTCACCCTCTCACGGGCGGGTGATTTATGCGAACTCTGCGAGTCTATATACGAAAACTACTCGCGTAACCCAGATAGCGTCCCGGCGAGAATAGAAGACGGAACCACAATCATAACTGTAGAATTACAGTTAGGCTCCATGTCGTAACTGCTACCTTAAGGGTAATACATTCTTCCCCCTCCCTCCGCATCGTGCAACCTTTGTCGGAAAACCCTTCGTCGTGGGTATCCCCGGAAAAATTTCCGTAATACGACGTTGTCTCGCGCAATAGTTCGAGCACGTGCAACGCGAATCATACACTCGCGAATAACACGCCGCGACTGCGAACGGGACGTAACAGCCTACCCGATCGGGCTTTTCGCCCTTGTGACGGCGCTCCAAAAGCGTCACGTCACAATATATATATAATTGCAACAGCGGGGTCGCGTCCGATCCCGCGCTTTGCTCGCTCGCACGCATTCTCTCTCTCTCTCTCCCGGGATATTGGGAGACCAGAGGTCCTGTACCCTTCCCGATCGGGCCTTCCGGCCTTTGTATATATATATATATATATATATATATATATATTGTGACGTGACACTTTGATTGTCCGTGCAATTTTAATTTCAATCTTTACAACCGCAATCTCAATTTCAATCTAATGTTAACAATCTCAATCTCAATCTTGTTATCTTACATCTTTTTTTTATTGGTCAATTATTTCACCAGGTAACATTTGTCTTATAATTTCTACCCATACTCACTTGCTTTCAAGCGCATCTCTCACGTGAGTTCTGAATTCGTCGAAATAACAATAACAACTTTATTAATGCACCTCCGCATCCACCTGTTCGCAGATAAACAGTACCGCTGCGCTCAGATTTATGCGGACATAACTTCTATCTAATACGGCGGATACACATTTAGGAACTATGTCAACACAAACATACATATAATAATTCCCGTGTATATAAGTAATTCATTATCTTTATTCAATTTTTACGGCAAACAATTATTCAAAATACCAAAACAAATACAATGGATAAGTTACTATTAATTATTTTTAAATTATATAAATTAATAAAAATAAGATAAATATAGAATTACGATAAAATAAATATGAAAAAAGACTCGATCTTTGAATAACATTTATCTATCCCTTTTAAATCATATTATTACTTATAAATTGACTTTACTTTACGGAAAAATCAATTTACTGAAGAAAAAAATACGTAAGGTATAACAGATGACACAGGTGTTAATGTGACTAGAGAATATTAATTTAATATCTCGCCCTTTGAATATCACAATGGCATTCGTTAATATAAAGGCACTTCAAGCATCCAATTTTATTACCACTTATACATACAAACTCGATCTCTTGAGCCTAGATAAGAAAGTTAAGAATCTTTTCTCGACCGTACTGGCAAATACTAGATAAGAAATATAAAATAAAAAGAGAAAACAAAATAAAATAAACATCGCTCTCGCTAGTATTGAATAAGTATATCGTCGCTTCGACATATAAATAAAACTAGCAAATAAAATATATGGCACTCGACTAAATAATAAACTGTAGAAAAATTAAAGAAAATAATTTCCGCAAAAATAATAAAATAATTAAACTTAATAATACGTCACACGTCAAGTGTCTTTTTAATTAGTATTCGGCGCTTCGCGATTGCGATCGTCTACGCACACTATTATCTTTCACTGCTGCGTCCGGGATCCTCGGGAGCATCACTGGCTCGATCCCGGCTCCTGGCGTCGTCGGGCGCTCGTCTCTCGTCGGGGTTGCTGCTGTCCCCGATCACAAGGTAGCGTATCAAAATTTAAGACGTTGATATATCTGTATGTTTCCAAGATAATGGTCTGCGTTTTGTTGGAATTTAACAACAGTTTATTAATGGTAGTCCAGCGGTGAATAAAAGCTGTATCATCATTTATTCTGGCTATAGCATTTTGCAGCTCCTTTGGTTCACAATGTAGATAAATTTGAAGGTCATCAGCATAAAAGTTGTTGTTCGAGATTCGAACGTTTAAAAAAACCTGCAGGATTAAGATCATTAAAACATTGAGTGCATATTCGTGCAGTATTCTTATTGTAACATGCAGTCGTTTAGTATTGATTTGAAATAGCGCTTGGCCGCCAAGGTATACGCATACCCCGCGCCTGCTAAAATCAAGCGCTTACAGTTAAACCACTTCAAATTGTAAACACCGCGGTCGCGCGAGAGGAGATAAAATTTAAAGTCAATAACAACAAACCACTATTTACTTAAAAATAAATAATCACAGCAAACACTCTTTCGTCCTCAATCGAATAATAGGACCTGATAAATATTCTCGAATGTTCGAGAAATATCATGCCTATATAAGCCGCTTCTCCCGTGCCACCGCGCTCTTTTCCGATTGCTTGTCGCGTCAAGAGTGTGCTTCTACTTTAAGAAAAAGATCGCTTGTTCTTTTCGTTCTTCACGTTTAAATTACCGTTGCTTGCGGAGCACTCAGTTATTAATTATCGACTCGGCTATTTCTTTTGGTTTATTCTTATCAGTTATCTTTTAGTAAATTTTGTGCGGTTTCAATACTTGTATTTTTCTTTGTTTTAGTCTTAAATATAGTTTTATATTAAACGATACGTGTGTGTCGAGTGCAGTGCTTCGCTGTCTTCTCGCTTCCGACCTTCCTATCCTGCCTTCCGTCGCGCACAGTTGTACTTACAGAATTTCAGCATTTTTCTGAAGTCTGACAGATATAAAGTGAACAGAAGAAGATTTAATACTGAACCCTGAAGGACTCCTGCTTTTATCATCGATAAAGAGAATACCTTAGCCTTTATGTTGTCGTTGATTGCTTGCGTTCTTTCAGTCAGGTAAGAATAGATCCATTTTAGCACAGTATTCAAAAAATTTAAATTTTTTATTTTCTTTAAAAGAGTGGGATAATCCACTCTGTCGAAAGCCTTAAAGAAATCGAAAAATACTGACACCGTAACCATTCTTAAATCAGCTGCATATCTTACTTCATTCAACATCTTAGTGAGACACGTGCGTCGAATTGTTTTTGCGGTAAGCTGATTGACTAGGATAACGCAAACCAGCATCGTCAAGATAAGCACCAATTTGTTCAATGACCACCCGTTCAAGGACTTTTGATAATGCAAGAAGTATGGAGATAGGTCTATATTGCAGTACCAAAACAGGATTTTTGACCTTGAGAATTGGGCAAATAAAAGCAGACTTCCACAGAGCCGGAAACTTCCCATTCATAAACGAGACGTTAAATATATGTTCAAGAATTGGCAAAGTATGAACCATGACTTTATAAGTCTCAGAGAAAGTTCATCCATCCCAGTTGCATTAGATTTTGCTCTCATAATAGTCCTTCTAATCATATGCATTGTTACAAAGCTCCAGTGAAAGTTACTATCATTAAAGACTCCTGATAAGACTTTCTTAAGGTTACATTGCTCATTACAGTCGCTATATGCACTCGGTGAAATGTTCATTAAGCTCCTCGACTGTGTGCGCAAGACCAATTCCAATGTCTTTGGCTTATCCAAACCAAGATGTCTTAGCCGTTCTCAGGTCTGGTTAGAATTATCAGCTTTATAGAAAGCATTGAAATAGAAGGATCTCTTAGCAGTTCTCACCATGTTCTGCGTTCTATTCCTTAAGACCTTGAATATGTTATAATCAGCACTCCTTCTGGTTCTCGTCATCACCTTCTTGCTTCATCTCTCTCACGCATAGTGTTCCGCACCTCCTCAGATAATCAAGGAGCAGGTAGTTTCTTGAAATATCGTTCTCAGAAAGGCGCATGTAAATCGTAGATGTTAAGTAATTTAGTATTAAAAATCCTGATCTTCTCGTCTATGCAATCTGAAAGTACAAGGTCTTCCCACTCAACGTCTTTAACATCCGATAGAAATCGTTCAGCATCAAAGTTACTCAGAAGATCTCTACAGATAATGCGCTTTCCCTGCCGGCGCTGAACTCTGATGTTATATTTTATATGTATAAGATTATGCGCCGAGAGAAAAGTAGCATTGTGTTGGCCATAATCAAGAAACTTGTCTGAGTCGTCAATGATGCAAAGATTCAACAGTGTGCTGGAGTTCTTGAGGTGATAAGTGGTTTTGAACGTCACCATGTACAAACTTGATGCCAAAATAAGGTTATTTAACTGTTGGCTTTCAAACAATTGCTGGTTTATATCTGCATTGAAATCTCTTAGAATGATCGCGTGCTTATAATTTACCTGTGTATCTGAAAAGAGTTGAAAGAAATTAGCAATAAAAACTTCGACATATCTCTGAAAGCAATTTCAGCTATGATGTATGTAACAGCCGCTTTTCGCGAGCGTCAGACTGCTCAGTCGGAATCAGGACTCGTGAAAGGGTTGACAGAGTGGGTTTTAATACTGATAAGAATGTTTATTCATGTAAACAATCATACTGCAAGAATATAACAAAACGAACAAAAATTATATATAACCCGAACGCGAGTTAACTGCAAAGTTTATTTAGCATGCGACTAATACCATAACTAGAATTAGAGCGCGGGTTGCATACGACATAAAGTCAGAGCGCGCATACGCCAAAAAACAACATGTATTCCGCACGCGAAATAACATACAATTAAAACTGGAGAAAATCAAGGCGCAAACCGCATAGGGCACATACGATAGAAAATCGCAACGTGAATATTCCATAATACAAGATATACTCAGCACGCAAATACTATAATTAAAACTGGATAGGCTCAGAGCGTGAACCGCGTAGAGCGCATACGGTAGAAAATCGCAAATAGCCTATAACATAAAATATACTCAAAGCGCGAATAATGTACAATAAACGGCATAGAATCAAAGCGCAAAGATTATATAATACAAAGTGCACTCAGAGCGCGGGCAACCTACAATGTAAACGAGATCCGAATGCATCAGCACGTGTTATCGTAGAAGAGATCAGATGCGATTTCGATGTGTAGGCGCATTTTCCCGACGGACAAAATTTGCCGTTGACAGGTGTCAAGGCGGCCTCGCGAAGATGGGGGAACCCGAGACTGATAGCCGCGGGGCCACTTTCGGGGTTAACGTCGAACGCGTAGATATAAGAAGTCGGGGGCGTAACAATTACGCGTAAGAGACGAGTTAAACGGCGGGATGGGGTACGGCGCGTACCCCCACGCTAGACGGTCGGGTGGGTAGATACAAGAGAGTGGGCGGCGCGTCGCGGAAATCGCGAGAGAATTCTCTCGCGGGAGAATTTCGTATATTCTCCGACGTAAATGCAGTTTTGGCGTGCCACCGCCAAACTGCAGGTAGTAGAATGCACCGGCGATCGCGTTGGCGCGACACAAGCGGCGGGTCTCCGCTCGAGAACGGTTGGTGCAGTCAGGGGAGGCTTATGCTGGAGAGAAAGAATGTCGATCGGCCCGCGAAACAAACTCGGGAGAGGCAAAGTACGCTTCTACCTCAACTCGGGGCAACGGTCTCGGAGATCCGGATAATTTTAAATTCGGAGACGGAATGTCGTTTTCTAGGATCCGAACTATCTTTTATACGCCTGTGATAACGGTACTTCGACGCGGCGGCGGCGTTTGACTGGTTTCGGCGGCCGTCGAGCGCGTTCGACTTTGTGCTGTTTCACGCGATAATACATTAATTTTCGCAGTTTTATCGACTTTGTAAGAGATAATTATAAGGCGCACAGCGCCTGCCGCACTGCCTGGCTGATGTTCGCCGGGCGCAGTCTTTTGACGGTCCGTTGGAACGATGGGGGGGAGGGGGCATTGTTACATGTATTCCGGCTTAGCTACAATAGATCCAGCTACTCTACTAAGAACACTGGCACTGAAAGAATCAAGCAAGTAAAATGCCATCCCGCTACTCTGTCTACTAGCTCTGTCACATCTGAAAAGCGTGTAACCATGCAGCTGAACCATAGAGTCAGTGATGCCAGGGCGAAGCCAAGTCTCAGTCATATAGATTACTATATGTGATACGTTTTGTTACTAAAGAAGTCATGAAACTTATCAAAATGCGCAAAAAGAGACTGACAATTTACGTGACCAACCCTCAATTCATCAGATCCCGCCATCAAATTATTCATAATTTGTGTTTCCTATTCTGTCTTTGACTTTACGCTTTAGAACTGGACAGATTTTGGAATCCGTAGCCGTGTGAGCTTGAATATTATGAAGTTAGTAGGTATACTATAAGAGTTCTGGACCAAGGGCAATGAGGGGGGGGGGGGGTGAGAGGCGGGGGGGAATCGATGGCGAGGGGGGTGACGTCACGCGGGGGAGGGGGTCTTATCAGCAGATAAGCTTATCTTATCAGCTCAGGTTACCTGATAAGGGGATCATGTTACCTGATATGTTTATAAACAAGATAAGCGGTTATCTATTACAAGATAAGATAAGCGGATATCTAAGTTTTCATAAACAAGATAAGATAAGCGGCGTCTTTGAGCGATATCTAAGTTTTAATAAATAAGATAAAATAAACGGTGTCTTTGAGCGATATCTAAGTTTTCATAAACAAGATAAGATAAACATTCCAACAATATCTAAATTTTCGTAGAAAATCCGAGATAAACGGCATCTTTGTATGTAATGTATCGATAGGTAGGTCGACAAGGTGATCGACGTTGTTGTTATCCTACACCTCGAATAACCAACATAAGGCAGTTGCCGCTGAGCTGTCACCAAAACAAGTCGATGTATCGGCGTGTAACGGTGTATAGTCTTACCCCGCTACCTCAAGACATAACAATTTTGGCGACGAGGAAAAATAGTGAACGCATAGTGCAAGCTAATAAGAAAAAGAGTGCAAATAACCGAGGGAAAGTGCGGTGTCTAATAAATGCCGACATCGTGGATTTATAAATTATCAAAATCGCAATTAATTGAGAAGCTCCAGCAGGCAGCTTCAGTAGACGGCAATTTAGTTTTCAAGGAAAACGATAGTATAGATACGTTGCGAAGAGTATTGGCACGGCACGTACGAGATCAAGGTAGCGCGAAGGTGACGGCGAACGGTAGAGAGAGTGACAACACAGAGAAGCATTCCAAAGGGAAGGCAACTCACACAATGGCAAACGATAATAACTCAAAATTGGAATTTCACTTGGGCAAGGACGATTGGGAAACGTATACCGAACGCTTAGAATTGTATTTCTTGGCGAACGACGTGGAAAACGCTAAGAAGGTGCCAGTGTTATTAACTAAAATAAGTGCGGAAGCATATAAATTGATAAGAGATCTGTGTGCACCAGATAAGCCTATAACAAAAACGTATGAGCAGTTAATAAAGCTGATGTCAAACCATTTATGCCCGAAACCATCGGAAGCGATGGAACGATGTAAGTTCCACCAAGCGCAACAAGCGGCGACGGAATCAATCGCAGAATTCGCGGCGAGACTAAAAAGATTGTCAATAAACTGTGGATTCAAAGATGCGGCAACAGCTCTACGAGATCAACTGGTATGTGGAATAAAAGACCATGCTACAAAGATACTGTTGTCGAGAAGAAGGCTTAACATACGACAAGGCGTATAAAATAGCAACGGCAGCGGAGGAAGCCGAGAGGAATGCCACGTCCACGGATAAACTTAATACAGCTACGGCAGCGCAAACAAATGTTAATACGATTTGCACAGTTGCCAAACCGAATCGGAATTACGGGAAGCAGCGAAATAATTATCGTGGTAAACAAGGTCACGGAAAGGCAAAACACGCGAATGGAAACACAGGCCCATCGTCACAAAGCTCAACAGGCAGCAGAAATTGTTACTGCTGTGGGAAGGCGAATCACTAGCCGCGGGACTGTTTTCATCGCCATAAAACGTGTACAAGCTGCAATAAGAAGGGTCATTTAGCCACGCAGTGCCGAAGGAAGAAGGAAGACGTCCAACATGTTGACGTAGGAGCAGAGAAGGACGAAGGGACATACGACTTTCTTAACCTCGAGCTAGGAGGGAACAGCGAGGAATCAACATGCGATACCATAGAATCAAGCGGGGACAAGGTCATAGCGGAACCTATGTATGTAAACGTCGCGATAAACGGAAAAAGCGTAAATATGGAGATCGATACGGGTACGTACGCGTCGATAATATCGAGGGAAAATAAAAATAAATTACTTCCGACACTAGAGGTGAAAAAGTTAAGTAAAACGTTGAATGCATACGGTCAAACACCTTTAAGTCACGAAGAAATATTGCAGGATCTTGTCATGAAGTTAGGCAAAAAAGAAGTTAAAGCAAATATGATAGTAATGTCGCGAGCGGGGCCGACGCTAATAGGCAGGCAATGGTTAAAACTCCTCGGGTTATGGCCGCTAGCGATTAAGAGCGAGTTAGTTAGCAAAAGAGTAATACATAAGATGGATGTAGCGAACGTAAGAAATGAGTTTGTAAGGCAGCATCCCACGTTGTTTGGTCCGGGACTCGGAGTATATAATAAAGGTATGCTGAAATTAGTATTAAAAGAAGGTGCGAAGCCGGTAGCATTAAAAGCACGGAGATTACCATTCGCGCTAAATGAAAAAGTCGAAACAGAAATTAATAGATTAGTTAAACTAGGGCATCTGGAGAAAATTGAAGTTAGCGAATGGGCAACTCCTATAGTGCCGGTAATAAAAAATGACGGATCGGTCAGGATCTGCGGAAACTTTAAATTAACAATAAATCCATGGCTGATTATAGATCGCCATCCTTTGCCGTTAATAGATGAGATTTTCGCCGCGTTATAAAATGGGAAAACGTATTCGCAAATAGACTTGACACACGTGTATATGCAAATTCCAGTAGAAGAGAGTTCTCGGAACTATTTGGCGATAATAACGCATAAAGGACTATATAGATACACGAAACTGACTGAAGGTATAGCATCGGGGCCGGGAGATTTTCAACGGAAAATCGAGCAGTGTTTGGCAGGGGTAAGGGGCGCAATCCCATATTTAGATAATATATTCTGCACCGGGGAAACTGACGAAGAGCATCTCCAAACATTAAAGGAAGTATTTGATCGTCTGGGAAGTTGTGGGTTTAAAGTAAATATTAAGAAATGCGACTTCTTTAAAGAAAAACTAGACATTCTCGTATTCGTAATCGACAGGAACGGCTTGCATAAATCCATAACTAAAGTAAAAGCGATGAGTGAGGCACCGAAGCCGCAAAACCTTAAACAGTTACAGTCTTTTATAGGGTTAATTACGTATTATGCGAGATTTCTGCCGGACAGGGCGGAAATGCTAAAACCGTTATACGAGTGTGTTAAGGGAAGTAAGTTTGAATGGACCAAAAGTTGCGATAAAGCCTTTGAATGGGTAAAAACTGAACTAACATCGTCAAAAGTGTTAGCGCATTATGATCCGAAAGAAGAGATAATCTTAGCGTGCGACGCCTCGGCGTACGGATTATCAGCGATACTATCACATAAATACGCCGACGGTATTGAGAAACCGATATCTTACGCGTCCAAGATCATTCCGGACGGGGAATTACATCGAGCACCGATTGATAAAGAAGCAAGTGCAATTATATTTAGTTTAAAAAAATTTTACAATTATATATACGGGAAACATCGTTTTGAGAACCGATCACAAGCCCTTAGTATATATTTTCGGCCCGAAGCAGAAAATTCCATTAACAGTAGCAAGTAGATTGCAGAGATGGGCTTACTTCTTATCAAGATTTTCTTACAAGGTAGAATATATCCGATCAGCACAAAACGGTAATTGTGATGCACTATCGAGGCTTCCGATAAGCGATGTAATGTCAGTGTTCGAGAATAAATACACAGCGATAAATTATGTGCAAGAAAATATCGAAACACTAAATGCGGTGGAGATTGCGAGAGAAACAAAGCGCGATAAGACGTTAAGTCAGATTAGTAAATATATAAATGATATGTGGCCGAAAGAACTAAATGAAAGCAAAGAAAAGTATTTTACGAAACGAGATGAATTAATAATAGAAAAGGGTTGTAATGTGGGGATACAGAGTAGTTATTCCAGAAAGAATGAGAGAGAGTGTGTTGCGAGAGTTACACGCGTCTCATTTCGGGACTGTGAAAATGAAAATGTTAGCGAGGTCATATATGTGGTGGCCAAACATTGACAGAGATATAGAATTAGTAACGGCGGCATGTTCGGTTTGCGCGCAAGAACGAAAGAAACCTGCGAATGTACCGTTAACACCTTGGCCGTGGCCGGATAAAGCCTGGAGTAGGATTCATTGCGATTTTCTAGGTCCGTTTCACGGGCATATGTTTATGCTTATAATAGACGCGCATTCAAAGTGGCCAGAGATTGTCGACATGAACAATTGTACTCAGGTACCGAAGGTGCTGGCGGAATTTAAGAAGGTGTTAGGTAGATTTGGACTACCGAGACATTTAGTTACCGACAACGGGACCCAATTCACGAGCGTTGAATTTAGAGAATTTATGAGAAAAAACGGTATTAAACAAAGTTTTTTAGCACCTCATCACCCTGTTACGAATGGGGCGGCGGAAAATTTTGTTGGAACATTTAAAAATAAGGTCGAAAAAATGGTTAAGAGTGGTAAAACACTTGAGTACGCGATAAACCTATTTTTATTTGACTACCGGTCAACTGAACATTGTACGACAGGTAGAACTCCGGCGTGGATGATGTATAAACGAGAGCTAAGGACAAGATTCGATTTACTTAAACCGGACGCGACCGACAACATCGAGAATAAGCACATTGCTCAAATAGCGGCTCGCAAGGGGCATCGTAACGTCACATTTCAAATCGGTGAAGAAGTAATGGTTGATGATTTTAGTGTCCGAAATAAGAAACGCAGTCGGGGAAAAATAATAAAGCAGTTATCGCCTGTAACTTTTGAGGTCGAAATTTCTCCTAACTGTACGTGGAAGAGACACGTAGACCAAATAATTAAAATTAGGAGAACCGACGAATTAATAGATAAAACCGATGCAGGAAGGGCGGCAGCCGAACAACAGATGTGCGTGCGTCGTTCTGCGAGATTAAAAGGAAAAGTAAACACGTTGTAAAAGGGAGGAAATTGTAATGTATCGATAGGTAGGTCGACAAGGTGATCGACGTTGTTGTTATCCTACACCTCGAATAACCAGCATAAGGCAGTTGCCGCTGAGCTGTCACCAAAACGAGTCGATGTATCGGCGTGTAACGGTGTATAGTCTTACCCCGCCACCTCAAGACATAACAATTTGCAAGATATTTATTACAAGATAAGATAAAGTAAAAAATTCTGGTTAATCAAATTCTGCGAATTATTAATGGCTGCCGCCGATTCTTTGGTGAGTGCCGACAATTAGATATTTAAATTTTTTCTGAAAATCCAGCGATATCTAATACCCAATATAAAGTAAAAATTCTGCGAATGGCTGCCGCCGATTCTTTGGTAAGCGCCGACATTCAGATATCTATTACTAAGGGAGTTGCGTTTCTTCATCTAAATTTTCTCTGATAGATAAGATAAGGTAAAAATTCTGCGAATTATTAATGGCTGCCGCAGAATCCAGGCTTGGATCGAGCGCCGACAATCAAGCGGGTTGATACGTATATTTCTAAAAAATATCAGCAAGGTGCGAACGTGTCGCCGCTTGCGTCTTCGCTGCTTGCGACCTCGCGACATGTCTTTGCAGGTTGTGACATGTCTTGCGACGTATGTATTGTATTATTGTTTCGGCGAAGATCATCTTTCGGAAATAATTGCATCATCGCACGTTGAAGAACAAAGGGATGATCGGGATATATGGATCGGGATAATATTTATTATATTTATTATATTTATATTATATTGTAAGGATGTATTAACGAGAATTATATATATATATATATTTTGTTATATATATTTGTTATATATTTTATATATGGTATACAATATATAGTATGTTATACAATGATTAAATAAAATACATTAAATAACATTGTTTTTATGTATCCAAGAGTTGTGTGAACTGTCGAATCTCAGCCATTTCACGTAAACCTCGTCACCCCTCTTGCGCAGTATTTTCTCCACGAGGTACACATCCGGACAATTTGCGCGATGCAGCTCGTGCTCGTAAAACGCTCCAGCAATAGATGTCTTGCGATAATCCTCGGGTAGATATGTTACGGGTTTAGTATGCTGCACTTTAACAATCTTAAACACCTCGGTTGTCCAATTTGGCGTGTATCCCTTCTCGAAAAGTTGTTTGTACTTGCTGATGCGTACTTGATCACTTACTTTGAATTTTGCCGGGCCCGCGATTTTTACACGATTGTACACGGTAGCCAAGAGTCTTTCGGCAATCGCGGAGGTAATGTCGGCGGGACTCATACCAATCGTTCGATGCTTGCGTCCGTTGTAATCTGATACAAAGCGTGGCAGCATGTCGAACCACTTGTAAGTGCCATTCAGCGTAAACATCTTCCACATGTCGTTCTTTAGCGTGCGATTGAATCGCTCGACGACCGACGCCTTCAATACCGAATATGTAGAATGATGATTAATGTCATGTTTTCGCATAAGTCGTTGCATATCGGCGTTGTAAAATTTTTTCCCGTTATTGGTTTGCATGTTTTTCGGACATCTCTTGCTATCTCGAATTATCTCGGCGATTGCGTCAGCTGTCTCGCTTCCTCCTTTACTCTTGAGTGATACAGTCCACGCATACTTGCTCAACACATCGATGACGGTGAGTATGTAGTGGTAACCTTTGTTGAAACGGGAGTACGGACGCATCTCGACAATGTCGGCTTGCCACAAATCATCGTATCCTCGCACTATGACATGTTTTCGAAAGAAATTTTTTCTCGCTGACGCATGCAACTCGTCTTTATCAACTGCCGTCTCTTCAAACTATGTTGTTCGTTGTTATTTTCACTATTCATTCTCGTTCTTTCACGTTCGTGCCTCGTTATTTCGGGATTCTTTCGGGATTCTTTCGGGTTATTTCGGGATTCTTTCGAGTTCTTTCGGGTTCGTGCCTCGTTATTTCGGGATTCTTTCGGGTTCTTTCGGGTTCTTTCGGGTTCGTGCCTCGTTATTTCGGGATTCTTTTGAGTTCTTTCGGGTTCGTGTCTCGTTATTTCGGGATTCTATCGGGTTCTTTCGGGTTCGTGCCTCGTTATTTCGGGATTCTTTCGGGTTCTTTCGTTCACTCACGTCCTTGACAATTTCGAAAATCGTTCCTGACTCGATCACAGCCTTTTTTGCAGTCGCTTCTGACCCGTTCAAAGCCCGCCCTGGCCCGTTCGCAGCCGTACCTGAGGTGATCGTACCCTTTAAGTACTTGTTCGTAGCCTCGTTCGCAGCCATTTCTGACCTGTTCGTAGCCTCGTTCGCAGCAGCCGATACACCGTTCACTGTTAGACTTGTTACTGTTAGACTTGTTACTGCAGAGTTCGGCGGTCACAAAACTCTCGTTGCTCATTGTAGTTTAGTAGTAGTAGTAGTACGCTAATCGTAGCTGCTCGTTTGCAACTATTTCTTCTAACCGTTTCTATTAGATAGATATTTCTGAGGTAATGTTTGGCGCACGCAAAAGTTTTTTTATCACAGTCTCCAACGCTCGTACATTCTTCTCTAACGCAGTCAGCTTTTCATCTAAATTTTTTTGTTGGATCATCAATGTTTTAAAGCACTCTTCCAGATACAATTTGTTGACGGCATCGGTATCCGCCTCAGGTTGCGCTACACGGCGAATCTTGCGCAATCTCGCGTCATAATCTGTAGCGACGCGACATAGAGCGTTTTTACGCACACATCTTCTCATCAATGTGTACCAATGATCGCCGGTTGTATCAATTCTCCTCTCGAATAATCCAAATTTATTCATAGACATTTTTTTGCAATGCTTTGTAAAGTGTCACGCGATGGACTGAATAGATTGTCGGGACCCCGTTTAATTTATAATAATGCCCGCTTCTCGCAGTTCCTTGATGATCGACAGGATCTCGTTGTCGTGCGCGTTGTTGCCGACTTCGCGCGAAGCGTCGAGCAATCGTAGGCGATCCACTAGCTCGTTGGGGTCGTCCCAGTGCACGTAATCAATCTTATTGTCGGTTAGCGTCATAGCGCAAGGCATTCCCATGCCAGATTTTGGGCTTTTTACCCGCGTCAACGGTGCAATAATATATTTGTACTTGTCACCCTTGCTACTCTTCACACGGCCTTGCGCATCAAAATTGCGTTTATGCGCATTTGTCGCCAAATGTCGTTGTACACGTGCTTCAAATTGGCGTCCTGTTTAAACAGGATTAGCAGGTTCGCGTTGTCGCGTATAAGATGTTTTGGTATTCTCGCGTATGTCTAACAGAGATAGAAGCAGTCGATGTTCGAGTGGCGCCCCATTGAGAAGTACTCTTTTATCGTATCTTGCTTGTCGCATGCCACGTCATCAAAGACAAAAATTGAATTTGGACATGCCTCGCTTGGTGGAATGACGTCACTGTTATTGGAGAATGTAAAGTAGCCGATTTCGTCAATCGACGTCAATAAATCTTTCAAATAGCGATATTTTGGCTGTTGCAGCGATTTAGAGTACACGTACACGTTCTCGAAACGCATGCCGTGCGGACTTTCCAGCAGGCTTAACAACACGTTGGTTTTACCGCAGTTTGAGGGGCCGCAAACGATCGCGCGTATAGTTGTCGGTAACATCGTACCGTGTTTGCGCACACCTTCGTTTACGCTGCAGCGTACTCTGTCGTCTTAATTCATCACTCGTATTGTCAGAGGTTGTCGCACAAATTTCATTTTCTCATTTCCGACTTGACCTCCAACGTCTATTATAGCTGCGCGGACTCGCGCTTTGCTCAGTAATGTTTAGAGATTGCAGCAGATGTCAACGAAAATAGGTACAGGTTTATTAAATTGTGCGATAAACGCACGGTCGAGCTTCATATCCCCGGCTATCAATTTTGCGGTCCGGGAACTCATTTGGAAAAGCAATTGGTTAGAGGTGATCAAGGCGTCAACCCATTGGACGCGGCGTGCCGTGAACACGATATAGCATACTCTCGGAGCAGCGAACTCACCGAGAGACACGCGGTGGATAAGGTACTCGCCGAGAAAGCAAAAACTCGCATCGTCGCGAAAGACTCGAGTCTCGGTGAGAGAGCCGCGGCGGCAGTTGTCTGGGCAGCGATGAACGCCAAGACGAAGCTCGGCATGGGCTTGAAGACAAAGCTTGGCATGGCCTTGAAAACGAAAAAGTAGACAAAGAAGAGGAGGATACTTTTAGCAGCAAAACGAGGCGGATTTTTACCGATTTTACCAATGCTGGGCGCCCTCGGATCCCTGGTCGGCGGAGCGGCTGGCGTAGCAAAAGCGGTGAACGACAATAAAGCCGCGCAACGTCAGTTGCAAGAGATACTACGCCACAATCGCGCCATGGAAGGCCGCGGACTGTATCTCGCCCCTTACAAATATGGACGAGGAGCGAGGAAAAAAAAAACGTCAAAAAAACGTTAAAAATGCCGAAAGGTGTAACTACAAATGTGCAATTGCTACAACTTGCAAAACGTATGCACATTCCATATTTTAAAGGTGTATTTATGCGCAATAATTTACTGATAAATGACTCGTGTAACGTCCAGACAAATTTCAAAATTTCAATCTTTTTCAAAAATTAATTCTTTAACATATTAGTCATGACAATCGCTAACCTACATGAAAGACCGGTATTAACAAATATTTAGTCTCGCATATAATCGCTCATAAGTTAAAAAACATGATTTCTGCCCGCCCCTTACCCCCCCTCATTGCCCCTGAGTTAGAACCCCCATAGTATACCTACTATTAGAAATTCGTTCCTGATGCAAGTTACCTATCAATTTACATATAACTATGAAATGTAAATGTAAATTGATAAATTTTACCTGTCTATCATGATTATTAAACTCTAACTATAAAATAACAATAGAAGTTACAATTAAGCTTTTCTACCATTTACATGCAAATATGAATATAAATTAAAGCAAATAAGATTATTTTAATCTATAACAAAATTTACGAAGTAATGCATTTTATTTTAAATTGCAAAAGGAATCGACATATTCTAAAGAATAATACCTAAAATATATAGATATCGTTCGTAAAGTAGTAATTAGATATGAAACCCGCTTTATTATGTGAACTCGGCTTTACTCTCAAGAAACATCTAAAAGATTCTAGAAGGTTCTAGAAAGACGGTTGAGAACCGTTACATTCCAGAAGCATGATGCAAAACATGATGCAACGCTGAAACACGTTGCAACCTGCAAGGCCCGTTGCAAGCCGCGTAGCGGTGAGTCACCAAAGAAGCACCGCTATCGCTACCAAGAAGAAGATAAGATAAGTCGGAGCGTATAGCCAACAAAGGCATACCGCTATCGCTATCGAGAATAGGATAAGGAAAGTCGGAGCGCCCGGCGATGAGTCATCAAAGGAACGCCGCTATCGCTACTAAGAAGCCATCTCTCCGGGACTTAACCGTCGCAATCTCTACCAGGAACAGATTGTCTCCGGTACTTCCCCGGCATACCTCTCTTGCCATTGGCTAAGCCGCATCGCCCGATGAGAGGAGCGAGCCACATTTTACGGTATATAAACCCTGCACCCGGCACGGAACGGCAGTGATCCGCCGAAAGCTGTTCCAGTCAATCAGTTCTAATCCAGCAATCAACCAGCTATTACTACGGAGTTCCTGAAGACAACGAGACATAGCCGCCATTTTGGTGAGGCATAGCCGCCATTTCGGACCGAGGTACCGAGGCTCCTCAGATCTTCAGACTCAGAGGGAAGAACACAGTAGCGAAGTGTACCATAGCAAGGCACATTAGACATTGTCTAACCTTGTGAGTATTTAAGCCAGTTCACATATCCCTAAATAGTAAAGCGCGACGGGCACTCATTATATTTAATCATTATATTTAATTATCCAATATTAACTCAATCTTACATTACATTTCGAACTCTGAATTTTGAACATAGACATAAGCCATATATTACTCTGCGTTTCCGATATTATTTCAATCTACGATTTGCATCTGCACACGACTGCGTTACATTCGTCGATCTATCCAATATTTTATCCAATATTATTCAATACTATTTAATCAATTTCGCATACTTATTTGATCTATTATAATAAATATGCTTATGTATTTTATTGTATTACTGCTTACTTATATATGTATGTAACTTTGTATCCTACCACATATTAGCGAATTAAATGCCGCTAATTCCTCTGTACACATTAGAAACTATATCCTGTCAGAAGGTACATTCGCAAGTCATCTCTGAGGTGCACGTTTAGTAAAGTGAACGTCGCATTAGCCTATTAAGACAAGGACCAGAGAACCCGGCCTAGCCGGATGAACACCTATCTCTTTATCGCTTTTACGCTTTTATTACCTTGCATTTTCCAATAGTTGCGAATACTTTACCACACCAACTGACAGTGATTTTGCATATTGATATTCGATTCATTCGACAAGTGTACACAACCCGACCCTATTTACAACCAATAGAAATATACTCTGTCATAAGGTACATTCGCAAGTCATCTCTGAGGTGCACGTTTAGTAAAGTGAACGTCGCATTAGCCTATTAAGACAAGGACCAGAGAACCCGGCCTAGCCGGATGAACACCTATCTTTCTATCGCTTTTACGCTTTTATTACCTTGCATTTTCCAATAGTTGCGAATACTTTACCAAATCGAATGACAGAGGTCTTGATAATTACTAAGAATTATTACTTCAATATTTAAGACTTAAATCTTTGACGCTTGAAAGTGCAAGTATTAATATTCTTGATATAGATATTAATACACGTACTAAGATTTCTTTCCTATTCCACATTATTACCAATTCTCTTTCAGTATCGTTTAATTACAGTTATAATTGACACAACGCTTAATTAATTAACAGGTGAAGGGCATTCTCGTACAGATTAACCTTTCATCTCGTCTCTAACTCTTTAACACGTAAATCACGACTTAAACGTGAGTCACACTCAATTACCTTTGATTATTTAACTATCTCAGTTCTATAAAACATATTATTCATATAAATTTATTTAACCATTAGATGGTCTCTCCCTTCCGAAGGAAGAATCAAATTGATCGTGACGAGCAACGTCTCCATAGACTACGCGAACGTAGAACAAGAATACCCTTGAATCTTAACATCCAAATTTATCCAACGCGAATAATCGTACGATCCCCTTCTCCAGACGTTTACTCGCCAATTAACAATATCCCCCCTTACATTGATTATTCTCATCCGCAATTTCCGGAGCCTTCACCGTTAGAATCAAACACGTTAATAACGAACCCTAATCATCAATTCTTACCCGATCCTGAATATTATATCTCGGATCAAAACCAACCAATTACATCGCCAGAGTACGATCCCATTTTACAATTTAACAACGAACAAACCTTTCACATTCTCAACGAGGACACTGCCACTCCACTCACAACGTCAATAACGTCATCCCTGAGGAAGCGCAAGATAACTTCACTTCTTTCATAACTTACCTCAATCAGCCTAACAATCCGGAACTGGAGCTCAGTCATATTGTAACTCAATTTCAAGCTCCCCACGAACCACGTCAGGACCAATAAATTTTATATCAATAGAAAGGTTTTATAAATGAATAAATGACATTATACTTGTAAAATATCTTTATTTATCGACCCGACCCGTCAGATTCTTTCTCTGTCCGATACTCTCAATCGAATCTCAAGCTCTCGGCTTCCCTGGGTATAGCCGGCCTAGCAGGTTGCCCATAAAACAAATAGAGAGCAGCTTCTTAAACGTCCACCGAGGTAGACGCGAGAGAAGACCGTCTTGTGCAAAAGGTAATTTATCGCCAGATGAATTATTGGACGTAACAGTATAAAGATTAAGTTGACTACGGGTGAGTACTCTGTTTTCTGAATTGTCTGAATGTACAGGGGTTCTGGTAAGAGACATTTTGTTTTAAGATTTATAATTTATAAACTAACTACGTTAATTTTACTTATGAAAAACACCGATCGCACAGACCAATCTCCGCGACCTCTCAACGATCTCTTTTGGCCAATCCCACCGCTGCCACCAAAAAATTAAATTGCTTTCTTGTTACGTCCAATAATTCATCTGGCGATAAATTACCTTTTGCACAAGACGGTCTTCTCTCGCGTCTACCTCGGTGGACGTTTGAGAAGCTGCTCTCTATTTGTTTTATGGGCAACCTGCTAGGCCGGCTATACCCAGGGAAGCCGAGAGCTTGAGATTCGATTGAGAGTATCGGACAGAGAAGGAACCTGTCGGGTCGGGTCGATAAATAAAGATATTTTACAAGTATAATGTCATTTATTCATTTATAAAATCTTTCTATTGATATAAAATTTATTGGTCCTGACGTGGTTCGTGGGGAGCTTGAAATTGAGTTACAATATGACTGAGCTCCAGTTCCGGATTGTTAGGCTGATTGAGGTAAGTTATGAAAGAAGTGAAGTTATCTTGCGCTTCCTCAGGGATGACGTTATTGACGTTGTGAGTGGAGTGGCAGTGTCCTCGTTGAGAATGTGAAAGGTTTGTTCGTTGTTAAATTGTAAAATGGGATCGTACTCTGGCGATGTAATTGGTTGGTTTTGATCCGGGATATAATATTCAGGATCGGGTAAGAATTGATGATTAGGGTTCGTTATTAACGTGTTTGATTCTAACGGTGAAGGCTCCGGAAATTGCGGATGAGAATAATCAATGTAAGGGGGGATATTGTTAATTGGCGAGTAAACGTCTGGAGAAGGGGATCGTACGATTATTCGTGTTGGATAAATTTGGACATTAAGATTTAAGGGTCTTCTTGTTCTACGTTCGCGTAGTCTATGGAGACGTTGCTCGTCACGATCAATTTGATTCTTCCTTCGGAAGGGAGAGACCATCTAATGGTTAAATAAATTTATATGAATAATGTTTTATAGAACTGAGATAGTTAAATAGTCAAAGGTAATTGAGTGTGACTCACGTTTAAGTCGTGATTTACGTGTAAAGAAGTTAGAGACGTCATGAAAGGTTAATGTATACGAGAATGCCCTTCACCTGTTAATTAATTAAGCGTTGTGTCAATTATAACTGTAATTAAACGATACTGAAAGAGAATTGGTAATAATGTGGAATAGGAAAGGAATCTTAGTACGTGTATTAATATCTATATCAAGAATATTAATACTTGTACTTTCAAGCATCAAAGATTTAAGTCTTAAATATTGAAGTAATAATTCTTAGTAATTATCAAGACCTCTGTCATTCGGTTTGGTAAAGTATTCGCAACTATTGGAAAATGCAAGGTAATAAAAGCGTAAAAGAGATAGAGAGATATGTGTTCATCCGGCTAGGCCGGGTTCTCTGGTCCTTGTCTTAATAGGCTAATGCGACGTTCACTTTACTAAACGTGCACCTCAGAGATGACTTGCGAATGTACCTTATGACAGAGTATATTTCTATTGGTTGTAAATAGGGTTGGGTGGTGTACACTTGTCGAATGAATCAAATATCAATATGCAAAATCACTGTCAGTTGGTGTGGTAAAGTATTCGCAATTATTGGAAAATGCAAGATAATAAAAGCGTAAAAGAGATAGAGAGATAGGTGTTCATCCGGCTAGGCCGGGTTCTCTGGTCCTTGTCTTAATAGGCTAATGCGACGTTCACTTTACTAAACGTGCACCTCAGAGATGACTTGCGAATGTACCTTATGACAGGGTATATTTCTATTGGTTGTAAATAGGGTTGGGTGGTGTACACTTGTCGAATGAATCAAATATCAATATGCAAAATCACTGTCAGTTGGTGTGGTAAAGTATTCGCAATTATTGGAAAATGCAAGGTAATAAAAGCGTAAAAGAGATAGAGAGATAGGTGTTCATCCGGCTAGGCCGGGTTCTCTGGTCCTTGTCTTAATAGGCTAATGCGACGTTCACTTTACTAAACGTGCACCTCAGAGATGGCTTGCGAATGTACTTTCGGACAGGATATAGTTTCTAATGTGTACAGAGGAATTAGCGGCATTCAATTTGCTAATATGTGGTAGGATACAGGGTTACATACATTTATAAGTAAGCAGTAATACAATAAAATACATAAGTATATTTATTATAATAAATCAAATAAGTATGCGAAATTGATTAAATAGTATTGAATAGTATTGGATAGAATATTGAATAAATCGACGATTGTAACGCAGACGTGTGCAGATGCAAATCGTAGATTGAAATAATATCGGAAACGCAGAGTAATATATGGCTTATGTCTATGTTCAAAATTCAGAGTTTGAAATGTAATGTAAGATTGAGTTAATATTGGATAATTAAATATAATGATTAAATATAATGAGTGCCCGTCGCGCTTTACTATTTAGGGATATGTGAACTGGCTTAAATACTCACAAGGTTAGACAATGTCTAATGTGCCTTGCTATGGTACACTTCGCTACTGTGTTCTTCCCTCTGATTCTGAAGATCTGAGGAGCCTCGGTACCTCGGTCCGAAATGGCGGCTATGCCTCACCAAAATGGCGGCTATGTCTCGTTGTCTTCAGAACTCCGTAGTAATAGCTGGTTGATTGCTGGATTAGAACTGATTGACTGGAACAACTTTCGGTGGATCACTGCCGTTCTGTGCCGGGTGCAGGGTTTATATACCGTAAAATGTGGCTCGCTCCTCCCATCGGGCGATGCGGCTTAGCCAATGGCAAGAGAGGTATGCCGGGGAAGTACCGGAGACAATCTGTTCCTGGTAGAGATTGCGACGGTTAAGTCCCGGACAGATGGCTTCTTACAAGGGGAGTGCACGACGTGCCCCTCACCGATTCAAACGAGGATTTTTTTATGTATAGTACCTAATTAGAAACAAGTTCTGTTAAAGCGAGAGAACGCGCTTCTCAAGCATTCGTCTGAAAAAAAATGTTGAAGATTTGCCAGCACTTCTTAAGACGTTGCAAAGAAGCATTATCGAAGCGCCCCGGTGGCTTAGTTGGTAGTGTTCTTCTTTTGTAACTGCGAGATCGCTGGATCGAATCTCGCCGTGTGAAACTATTTTTTTTCTTTTATTTTTGTATAATTTATTTTTTTTGTTTTTAGGAACATTTTATAACATTAATAAATATTTTTTTAATAATTGACATTTAAAAAATTTTTAACATTTTGTTCCATATATTAAAAAAAAATTCGATTGCTTTCTGTCAAAAATATAATATTAGGAAATGTTTAATATTATACGAGAAATATATCACTACTATAAAATAAATAAGTAAATTTAAAATAATCTTTCAGCTGGAGTTTCGCAAATTCCTCGTTTAACAAAACTTCTTCATCTTTACTACTTCCTGCAAGCGATTCTTTTTGTTCAACATCGCTTTTTATCGAAGAATCAGATGTTGATTCCATCTTCGAAATTTTCACGGCACTGTCTATAACGTCTTCCTTGTACTGTCGTAACTAACGGTCGACTATTTCAAAAACCGACGCTTTGCCTGTCTTCTCCTGTACGATTCTCCCCTCTCTTACTTCAACAAAGCGGCTGATCCCTTATGGTCGAAACTCGTAGCTATTGTTGCTCCAGGTCAGATATACAAAAAGTGATCCGAGACCGAGCATAATAATAAAAATATAGCTTTAACGTATAAAACTTTTAAGAAATATTTTTATTTCTAGAGCTAGAAAATTTAAAATATTTTTAATAATTGTACAATAAAAAATAATTAAAAATATTACCAAATTATCCGCATTATTATTGATAATTGTTTACTAATTTATTTTATTAGTAGTGATATATTTCTCGTATAATATTAAACATTTCCTAATATTATATTTTTGACATAAAGCAATCGAATTTTTTTTTAATATATGGAACAAAATGTTAAAAATTTTTTAAATGTCAATTATTAAAAAAATATTTATTAATGTTATAAAATGTTCCTAAAAACAAAAAAAATAAATTATACAAAAATAAAAGAAAAAAAATAGTTTCACACGGCGAGATTCGATCCAGCGATCTTGCAGTTACAAAAGAAGAACACTACCAACCAAGCCACCGGGGCGCTTCGATAATGCTTCTTTGCAACGTCTTAAGAAGTGCTGGCAAATCTTCAACATTTTTTTTCAGACGAATGCTTGAGAAGCGCGTTCTCTCGCTTTAATAGAACTTGTTTCTAATTAGGTACTATACATAAAAAAATCCTCGTTTGAATCGGTGAGGGGCACGTCGTGCACTCCCCTTGTTAGTAGCGATAGCGGCGTTCTTTTGATGACTCATCGCCGGGCGCTCCGACTTTCCTTATCCTATTCTCGGTAGCGATAGCGGTATGCCTTTGTTGGCTATGCGCTCCGACTTATCTTATCTTCTTCTTGGTAGCGATAGCGGTACTTCTTTGATGACTCACCGCTACGCGGCTTGCCACGGGCCTTGCAGGTTGCAACGTGTTTCAGCGTTGCATCATGCTTTGCATCATGCTTCTGGAATGTAACGGTTCTCAACCGTCTTTCTGGAACCTTCTAGAATCTTTTAGATGTTTCTTGAGAGTAAAGCCGAGTTCACATAATAAAGCGGGTTTCATACCTAATTACTACTTTACGAACGATATCTATATATTTTAGGTATTATTCTTTAGAATATGTCGATTCCTTTTGCAATTTAAATTAAAATGCATTACTTCGTAAATTTTGTTATAGATTAAAATAATCTTATTTGCTTTAGTTTATATTCATATTTGCATGTAAATGGTAGAAAAGCTTAATTGTAACTTCTATTGTTATTTTATAGTTAGAGTTTAATAATCATGATAGACAGGTAAAATTTATCAATTTACATTTACATTTCATAGTTATATGTAAATTGATAGGTAACTTGCATCAGGAACGAATTTCTAATAGTAGGTATACTATGGGGGTTTTAACTCATGGGCATTGAAGGGGGGTGAGTGGCGGGCAGAAATCATGTTTTTTAACTTATGAGCGATTATATGCGAGACTAAATATTTGTTAATACCGGTCTTTCATGTAGGTTAGCGATTGTCATGACTAATATGTTAAAGAATTAATTTTTGAAAAAGATTGAAATTTTGAAATTTGTCTGGACGTTACAACCTACAGAAAGACACTGAGAATTTGACAAACATTTACGACAAATTAATAAAGATTGTTTAGTGGCGCGTTTTAAGTTTAGTCGTTGACGAAACATCATAACGATGGGACGTGTTCCTCTTTTAATTTTTAACTTTTAACATCATAACGATGGGACGTGTTCCTCTTTTAACGTTTAACTTTCGATTTCAAATAACACCGGTGTGATGTTATGTTAACCTCGGTTTAATTGATAAAATTTCACTTGAAAAGGACCACAACCAAATGGTCGAAACGTCGTGAAATAATCAAATAAAATTGCTAGTTACGTCGTAGTCAAGTCGTTTAAGCTTATTTTCACCACTAGCGACAAATATTAATTTTGATTGATATTAATTTTAATTGATCACACATAAATATATTAAAATTTACAAAATAAATTTTTCTGTATCATATTTGTTATGCAGCAATGGTAATACAATGAATTTATTTTTATAAGATAATGCAAACATTTTATTTTTAATTTTGTCCAATAACCACATTTTTTCTTGCGAAAGCTGAGAAACAACATTTTATTTCTCTCTCTCCTGTTAGTGTAATCTTGTAGTTATGTTTGCTTTTATTTCTTCAAATTTTTTTTCAACAGTATATAAAATGCTATTTCTAGCATTTTTTATTTCCTTCTGAATAGTCTTTTCCATGATTTCGAGTATGAATTTTTTGTGATTGTTTAATATTGTTTTCAAATCTTTTATCCGAATAATAATATCCATAATGTAATATTTGATATTTAATTTATTTTAATTTATATTCGATATTCTTTTTATTTTATTTTCCATTTTATTACTTACTCATAGTTACTTTTGTATTGTATTTTGGTTTCCTTTCTTAACTATGTTCTAAAAGATAAAAGTTATAATATAACATGAGATAATATAAAAAATTGTATTTTTTTTACATCATACCGTTCTCAAAAGAATCATGGGTAGAAAAATGAAAATCTTTCTTATTTATATTACTACTGTAATCTTCGCTATTTGATAGATCTGAATGCGTGTAATCTTTATACGTTAAATAATAATTATAAAAATATTAATAAAAACGTACTTTTAAAATATATATTGAAATACATATAAAGAATTGGAAAGGTTTATGTTAGTCATTATCAACAGTAAAAAGGAGGAGGGTCAATAAGGGCGTTTTTGTGCTCTCTCTGGATTTTCATAAAACAATTTTTTTGTCTTGTATGATTATTAGGAATGTGAAAAATAATCATTAGGTGAGAAAAAAATTTGATCCATAAATCCAAAATTAATTATTATTTTAGGTGTAGCACTATGGTATCTAAGCTCTTTTTATAACTAATAAGTAAACTAATGAAATATTTTCGGTCATCGCATTTTTACTGCTGATTCTAATAATATCTTATGGAATTAATCTTTTGTAACACCGGTTAAACGATAGTAATCTTCATCATTTATAATGCATTGGAATCATTAAAATCAAGTGGTTTTTTATGCAGCAGATCTCAAACTATTTAGGAGATTACATATATTTTCATTATCCATCAAAGTAAAATCAGAAGATATTCGTATAAAATCCAGGCACTCCGTTTTTAATATAGTGCTACTTTTTAAATGTTTATTACAACATCTAGCATCAGCAGGTATAAAGATACCCTTTTCTATAAATACATTTTGTTTCAATGCCGGAGTAGTACGTGTCAGATTTTTCGGATGATTGCAGATAAATCAACTTTTATGTGAGCTCACAGATTTTTTATGGAGACTTTTAACTTTTTAGAACTCAGATTATCTGAATCACTTATTCTTTTTGACATGATTACAATTGAACTTCAATTATTGAAATATTGATTAAACAAAGTAATAATATAAGATCCTGGTAGAGGTTAACAATAATATGGATAAAAGACAACGAATTATGTCGCGCGTGAAGTTGTCGCATTCGACTCATGCAACAACTTCACGCATGATGTTTACCATGAGCTGTATTCACTTTTATCTTGAGGCAATGTTATAGTTTAAAATGACATAAATATTATGGCAAAGCAGTATAATGACCGAAAATATTTCATTAGTTTACTTATTAGCCATAAAAAGGGCTTAGATACCATAGTGGTACACCTAAACTAATAATTAATTTTGGCTTTATGGATCGAATTTTTTTCTTACCTAATGATTATTTTTGATATTCCTAATGATCATAGAAGAGAAAAAAATTGTTTTATAAAAATCCAGAGGGGGCACAAAAACGCCCTTATTGACTCTCTTCCTTTATCATATAAAAATACACATAATTTATATATATATATAATTTACAAGTTATTTATAAAATACTAACATAAAAAAGATAAAAATCGTACCATTAAAGCGTGAAGTATTATCTATGGCTTTGATACAATTTGATAAACTTTTTGAATAAGTACGTTTTTTGATGAATTTGTTAAATTTATTTTCGGAATTACCAATATCACCATGTTTACTACTACTTTGAACGTATAAAGTTTTTTCATATCGTGATATTAGATGTTCGCCTTGAGCAAAGCCATCTAATGCAAATAAATGTTAAACTGTATAATTATGATAATATTATGCATAAACACAATGATACTATTAATATATATTACAACACAAGACATTTAGGAAAACATACTTCAAATTACAAAGACTTGAGATTAGAAATTTTATATTTATATTTATAATTTGAAGCTGTATAATTTCCTATATAACTTCAAGAAATGTTACTGACAAAATTTGTATAATAATGTGTTAACTTTAATTTAATTCATTTCGTTTTACTCGATAAGGACCACAATCACATGGTCAAAACATCGTGAAGATGAATAAATTATTTACTCGCTAGTTTGGTTGATTAATTTCTACAACTCCTATTTAAATACTAGTGACTGCTATTAATAATTTGGGGATTTATTTATATTTATGCAATAATATTTATGTATATATTTATATTTATATTTATATTTATATTTATACTTAATATTCATATTTATCTATACTAACAATAAGACGTATATCAAGGTTCTGTAATATTAAATATTAAATACGAATAAGAAAGGCCTAAGAGTCATACGCGGATGTTCCTTGCGTACATTTCCAACGAAAATTAATTTTTCGTTGAAAATAAACGAAATGTCCACAAGGCACATATTATTCTTGGTGTACTACCAAGACTTTATAACATGAAATATCTCATACTTGAGATTTAATTTTATAAAATCTTATACCCTTCTAAAGAAATAAAAAAACGTGAGAGAAAAATATAGATCCGAAAGTCGCTGAATCAGAAATCGAGCGCGAGACCTTTCGCTTGCCGGGCGACTGTTCTTCCAACTGAGCTATTCAGACCCCTCGATTTTATATTTTTCTCTGCTTGCACATACTCTAAATAACGCCTTTTCGGCCGACGTGTATAAATACTAAAAAGTATATCAAAGTTCTGTAATATTAAATATTAAATACAAATAAAAAAGGCCCAAAAGCTATACGTATTGTATATGGAGTATAAACTCAATTGTTCGCGAACGCGCTGCGTAAGAAAAGGTCGCGCGGCACAAAGGATAAGTCACTTTTGTATCAAAAGAATTTAATTCGCTAACACACTTAATGACAAATACACTTTAACAAACTTCTTACAAATGTTAATTATTTTACAGTGAAAATCGTAATCAAAAATCAAAGTGCGGAATAAGCGGCGGTTGTCAACGAATTTTTGGCGGTTTAACAAGTATGCGGTTTGCGTTATGCGGTTCACGGCGGAAAAGCGATAAGGCTAGTAAGCCGGGTGTGAGCTCTTCTTTTATAATTTTTAGGATGGAGCCCACCTTCGCGTGAAGCGCCAATAGTTTTGCGGATTTCAAACGTCGCGCGAGGTGACCTGAGCGCATTACGCGTAATTGGCCGCTGTCAAAATTAACGGGACGACGGCTGGAAGAAAGCATGCGCGAGCGGGCGATCGTGATAATTATTGGTGAAACGAGGCGCCCGTGATAAGCCGCGCATGCTCATTGAAAATAATTATTCGGCGGAACGGTTGTGATACCGTTAATTGTTGATATTTTGAGAGGTTTTTTTCCGAAACAGATTGATTTATGTCGCGGTGTTTTCTCCTCGAAAAACATACAAAAACGATTTGCTAAAAATATCGATTGGTCTAGAATATTCTAAAGTATTCTATTCGAATATAATATTTTATTATGCGGATAATGTTTTCTTATGCGTTTTGAACATTCCCGCCCGCCTTGTCGCGCAGTGACAACATGTTGTCGAATTTCGGCCGCGGAATCTCAAGTCGATAGTGTGGTGCGGAGCGATCAGCTGCGAGAGTGAAAACTCGTGTTTGATGTGCAATGAATAGTGTGTAGTGCAATGCGGTGATGATGAGAAGAATGAGGTGCGACAAATGTTACAGCGCATGTGATGATTATGTGATGAATGAGTGTCGCGAGATGAGAGATGAGTCACGTGCCGGCGGACGGCGTGTCCGCGTTATTCATGCCCGGAATACGATCCGCGCCCGGAAGCATGACCAATTTGACGATCGGGCGCACGAGTTCGGATGTGACGGTGCGGACTGAGACCACGCGGACGATACCGTCGTCCCCGGGATGCAGTCTCATGATCCGCGCGAGAGGCTATCGGGTCGGAGGGGTGAGCTCCGAGCGGATGATGCAGAGGTCCCCGACGTGAGGTACAGACTCGGCCTTGAACTATTTGGTGCGGGGGTTGAGACCGTGCACATACTCAGCCGACCACCGCTGCCAAAAATGGTCTCGCATCAGCTGCAGGTGACGCCAGCGTGACAGCGTGGAGGTTGATTGACCCATCAGCGATGGCTCAGGTACCGCGAGTAGCGGTGCTCCGATGATGAAGTGGCCTGGTGTGAGCGCCGAAGTGTCGTCTGGATCGTCTGACAGAGCCTGTAACGGACGAGAATTAAGACACGCCTCTATTTGCGTGAAGAGTGTACTAAGCTCCTCAAACGTAAGTATAGTTTTGCCGATTACTCGACGGAGATGAAATTTCGTGGATTTTACGGCAGCCTCCCAAAGACCACCGAAGTAAGGGGCCGCTGGCGGATTAAAGTGCCAGCGGATCCCTTGAGTGTTGGCGGCGCGGGCGATGTGATGGCCCTCGGAGGTCGACGCCTTGAAGAGCTCACGCAGCGTGCGATCTGCGCCAATGAATGTTGTGCCGCAGTCGCTGTAGATGTCCGTGCACAGACCTCTACGAGAGACGAAGCGGCGTAAAGTGGCGATGAAAGCCTCGGAGCTGTAATCCGAAACGACCTCGAGGTGGATAGCTTTTGACCAGAAACATATGAAGACTGCGATGTATCCCTTCTGTGAGCGGTGTCCGCGCCCCTTGCTGGTCCGGATAAAAATGGGTTTCGCGTAGTCCAGGCTAGTACTCAGGAATGGTCGAGTCGGCGTCACTCGGTCACGAGGAAGGTTGCCCATAGGAGGTTGTGGAGTGGCAGCTCGCCAGCGCGTGCAAGTGACGCACCGATGCAACTGCTGCTTGACGACGGTCCTTCCACGTGGCACCCAGAATCGAAGGCGAAGTAAGCTGAGAGTCATCTGGACGCCGCTATGCAGAGACCGACGATGGCAGGACTCGATTAGCAGTCGCGTCATCCAGGAGGCCGGCGGGATGATCACCGGGTGCTTTTCGTCGTAGGGCAGCAGAGCGTGCTTGAGGCGTCCTCCGACGCGAAGCACACCTTGGTCGTCGAGGAATGGGTTTAGCTTGACCAGTGAACTGCGTGGTGGACCGGGCCGTCCTGCGGTGGCAGCAGCTACCTCGTCAGGGAAGTGGAGCGCCTGCACCACTCGAAGCCACTGGAGTAGAGTGGCGTCTAGCTCGTCAGGATGCAGCGGGCGACCAGATGTGACCTCCCGGCTCGTCAGGTTGAGCCATCGACGACACCGAGCCGTAACGCGCAGTAGCTGATGAAGTGCGGAAAACCGAAGAAGGAGGTCCGGTTCGATAATGACGGAACTCCTGGTTATCAGACTGGTGGTGCGTTGTTCCGGAAGGTCGTCCTCTGAGATGTCGACCTCTGAGTTGGGCCACGCCGTTTCGTCCAGTGCCAACCAGGTAGGTCCTGTCCACCATAATGCGTGGTTGATTAATTCCCCAGGAGTAATTCCTCTTGATGCGCAATCTGCAGGATTGTCTTTCCCGGCAACGTGCTTTCACTGAGCGTCCGGGAGCTGTGTTTGGATATGAGCTACCCGGTTGGCGACGAAAGTTTTCCAGCGGGTGGCGTGTCCCTGGATCCAATGGAGCGTGACCCTGGAATCGGACCACAGGTACACTGGAGTAGACGCCAAGCCGAGCGTGTCGCGGACATGCAGCGTGAGCGTGGTGAGTAGATCAGCAGCGCACAACTCCAGGCGAGGCAGTGAGACTTGCTTGACGGGTGCGACCTTGGATTTCGCCATGAGCAAATTAGTTGATGTTTTCCTCTTTTCAGAGTTGCGGAGGTAAACCGCTGCGGCGTATCCTCGTTCGGAAGCGTCAGCGAAGCCGTGGAGCTGCAGCCTTGAGTGATCGTTGTCGGTGCTGAGCCAGCGATTAACTCGTATGTTGTTGAGCAGAGGTAGCTGATTCAGCAGCTGTTGCCAACGTTGAACATCCTTGACAGGCAGTGGAGCGTCCCAGTCTAGCTGCTGAAGCCATGTGGTCTGGATCAGGATCTTTGCCCGAATTACGACAGGTACAAGCCAGCCCATCGGGTCGAATAGCCGTGCAGTCTCGGCGAGGACTCGTCGCTTCGTGAATTCTGTGATGTCTTTGCGGGGGTGTAAACAAAACGAGCGCCGATAATCAGCTGTTGCTGAGCGACTGCTTTATAATCAGTAATTCAATAAAGGAGAGCATCTTTCTATGATAATTTCAATCATACGTGGAACAAAGAAAGCCCTGGCAAACACATTGAGACATGTCTTTGCGGGGGTGTAAACAAAACGAGCTGCTGCTGAGCGGCTGTTTTATAACCGATAATGCAATGAAGGATATTATTTTTCTGAGATAATTTCAATCATATGTTAAACATGAGAGGTACAAAGTATTGGACGGAATATTTGAGAACTGCTGTCCGTGATTTGAGAACGCATAGACCGGTCTATAAAAAAATATAATGACTACTTTCACGTATCCGAAGTGTGTTTCAAAAGAAATGGAAAGAAATTGTTACAATTGACACTTCAGATGACGAGATGGAGCAGAATAATGTCCAGGATGCTCAGATGATGATATGTACAATCCAGATTATGACATTGAGGTTAACAATGTCCTGGACGCTATAGAAGATGAGATGGAGCTCGACATTGTTCAGGACGTTAATGTAAATAAAGAATTAAGAATGCAACCATTAGAAGACTTTGGCTATGTCAGTGATAGTGATGAGGAATCATCAAATATGCAAATGATAGACACTGCAGAATTATTAACTACAAATTTAGATTCGCGAGTGTGTGTAATTAGATATACTAGGCGAGTTCTAATCCAGGAGCAATGGAGGGGGGGGGGGGGTAAAAGGCGAGGGAATCGGCGGCGAGGGGGATAATGTCACGTAGGAGAAAAAATCTTATCAGCTCAAGTTACAAGATAAGCTTATCAGCTCAAATTTCAAGATAAAGGCAGCTTATCAGCTCATGTTACATGATATGTTTATAAACAAAAGATAAACAGATATCTATTACAATGATATCTATTATCCAAGATAAGATAAGCTATTCCTAAGGTATCTATTTCTAAGAAATATACGCAAGATCTTCAGATCCCCGAAGATTAAACAAAAGATAAAACAGATATTTATTATTACGTTTAGGGGGCGCGTTTCTTTGGCAGTACCTGCCCTCCAAACGTAGAATGTGGCTGCTGCTAAGCGCGATTGCTTTATAACAGATATATCTATTTCTAAGAAATATCAGCGGAGGGATATTTATCGCTTTTTACGTAAAAAGATTTCATCATCGCACGTGGAACAAAGTGGGTGAACGCGTCGAGACATGTCTTTACGGAGAAGATAAGACAAAAGATAAAACAAATATCTATTACAACAATATCGGTTACATGCTGATTTTAAGAAAAAAATTTCGCTGAACAAAGGAAGCAAACGCGTAGAGACATGTCTTCGCGGGGGTGTAAACAAAACGATATTTAGCTGCTACTGCTGCTGAGCGCGGCTACTGCATAATCAGATACGTTATCTATTTCTAATAAATATTAGCGGGGATATTTCTCGCAATTTTTTAACGTAGAAAAAATTGCATCATCATACGTTGAATAAAGGGGTTGAACGGGATATATAATAAGGACTGCTGCTGCTGCCAGGTCAAACCATAGTACGGTGACCATGAGAGTGCATAAGTCGGTCGAATGAGAAAAAAGGTTTAGCAAGTATAATACAGTGATTATAATAAAAGTGTGAAACATGAAAAACGCAGAGTATATTGAGCGCTACCTGTTGGAACGTTCCCGCCAAGTCACCGTGGGCAAACATTTTGGATATTTGCAACAGTGGCCGTGTCTGATTCAATATATTGAATCAATAGAAGATTTTTTGTTAAATGATGCTGCGATACAAGGAACAATTTTATTGGAAAGAAAGCATCCAAATGAATTCGATAAAGTTTCCTATACTAATTGGGAGAAGCAGTGTGATGAATGTATCGAATTGTTAGGACAATGCTTACCACAAGCAATGGCATTTTTTGGATGGACAGAAAACCCGACAAACCATTTAATGAGACATTTGCAATCGCGGAAAGCTCGAATTGCGAGACTTAAAAGAATAAGAAAATTTCTACGCAAACGGTGCTTAAGCGTAGATACAAGTGTTCCCGCGTTTTCGAGCAATAATCAAGTAAGTTCAATCGTCCAGGAGCTACATGGACGAGAAATGGGTTTGAAGAAACGCCATACAGCTGCTCTATCATTAATTGCTTTACAGTTAATCAAGAGGCACGGTAGAGTCTCGCGCTCATTTAACGTCATAGCCGAACAAGACACACCGTGTATTTTAACGCGAGTCGGACGATTGAGTACTATAAATTTCGAATGCTTAATAACGGCTGAAGCAATCGAGTTTATACTAGACTTAATCGATAGATTGAGTTGGAATTATATTATGAAAATGTTTATTTTTGCTCTACGTGATTTGTAAGTAGAGATATCAATATCTAAATATAAAAATTTCTTTTCAAATCCCCGTCATTATCGTCCACGCATACATAGTAGTACCCCCTTTTGGACTTTATTGATAAAATTTTTGATATTCGTTAATTTTCCTTTTAGATGACTCCGTTATTTGCGCAGAATTTCGATACTTATGTATTGGTTTGATTGTATTTAATAACTTCACTGTGTCCTTGTTCCACCAAAATTCCAGAGTAAACAATAGATTCAAACACGACAGTCACGTGTCGCTATCACGTGAACAAATAATGATACGAAAGGTCGACTAATTATAACAATTCGAATGTTCCAGAATGTTCTCGAAGTAATACTTGTCTATTGTTTAAAATTATTATAATTAACTTTTTGTCATTAATAATTGAATTGTTTATTAGACTAACGCGCGTCTATCATCACTCATTTATGTGCAACGATCATCTACACCAATACGCTGATATGTTTATTGCTTCTCGAGTTGTGACTTAAACAGATAGGGAGAGAAGAAAGAGATAAAGAAAATGATTAGAGATATGAGGCAGGAAGTGACAGAGATGATGAGGAAGTTAAAGGAGGAGATAAAAGAGCAAGCAGAGAGAATAAGGGGAAGATGGAAGAACTAAAAAGAGATTACAGAGAGCAGATGAAAAGATGGAGAGAGGAGAAGAGGCAGCTAAGAGAGAACATAGAGGGGTTGAGGAAGAGAGTGGACGTGCTGGGAAAGAAGATGGAAGAAAAGAAGGAGGGAAAGAAAGAGGAAGGGGGCCCTATAGGAAAAGATATGAAGAAGAGGGTACGAGAGATGGAAAGGAAATGGAAGATAATGGAAAAAGAAGAAAGAAAAAGAATATAGTCATAAAAGAATTGGAAGTAAAAGAAGGAATAAGAAGAGAAAGGGCTGAGAAATTGATGGCAGAGATAGAAGCAAAGGTAAAGATAATGAAAATAAGGAAGATAGGAGAGGGTAGGGAGAAAGAAAGCGAGATGGTGATAGAGCTGGAGAAAGAGGAGCAAAAATGGGAGGTGATGGAGAAGAAAAAAAAGTTAAGAGATAAAAAAGAGAGGATCAATACGGATCTAACGTGGAGAGAAAGAGAAATGAGAAGGAAACTAGGAGAGATAGCAAAGAGGAGAAAAGACATGGATAAGAAATGGGCAGGAGAAGAATAGGAGAAAAATGGTGAAGATGGGATGAGAAGAAGGAAACACTGAAAGACGAGAGAGAGAAGAAATAGAGGATGAAAAGCGACTTTTTGGAATGCAGCAGGGCTAGAGAACAAGGATAAGAAGTTGTTTGAGAATTTAGGAACGATCTCGAAGGTCAGAACATATTTTTGTTTTCGCACCGAATAAGGCGGACTCAAGTTCCGTCCTGCGTGTTACCTTATTTTAAAATCGGGAGTATCGATTGGCGATACGACCGCGAATAGCGATTCGACACGCGCGTGTCACGCGCCAAATTCCAAAGGAAGCGTGATCCCGCGACCGTGATCGTCGCGGGACCTCCTATGCGAGAAGTAAGCTCGGAGAGCCCGCCGAGATAAGTCGTGCGAGTGAAACTTAAAATAAAGAACCCAAGTGTACATCGGACTTCTCAGTCTCAAATTAATCATCCAGTTTCTAAGTCTCCTTTCCCAACAAATCGGCAGTTAACAAATAAATATCTTTCGTTCGGTCGCGAGAAAGAAAAAAATACGAAGGCTCGCGTACAAAGTTTTGGAAAGGATTGGAGGAGTGAGATGTGATAATGATGTCAGAGATACGGGGAGTTTATTGTCTAACCAATATTTTAACAAAAAAGTAATTCTTGCGTTCAGTGCATTTAGTGGAGTCTTATTAAGTAATTTATAAGTGGAAACGTCTTTCAATAAATTATTCATTTTCTCCACATAGTCTGTCCGACTCATCAACACCGTAACCTGGCCTTTATCTGCTTTTGTTACCAAAATATTTTTGTTTAATTTCAAAAATTTTGAGCATTCAGAATACCTATTAAAAATGTATCTATCCATGTAACACACATGTTTTGTCTACTCAAAAACTTGTGTACCGAGCACGCTATCGACAATCTCACATTATCAAGGTTATCCTTGAGAAACTTTTGATGATTGACTTCAAAATTTTTTATATTTTCCAATGCGGAGATTTTCTTATCGTTTTTATCATTTCTACATATAGGCACACCAAACTTATCACCTAAACTTAAAAAATTCATCAATGAATCAGGAACGTGACAATTACTGATATTCACAATCCATTTACTATAATCTATTCTTCTCAATAGATTCTGAACTCCATAATACTTTCGACTGATATATTCAAATTTGTTTTTTAGACGCAACTTCTCACTCTTATTATGTCTATGGAGGATATGCCTATTATGATTAAAAAAGCCGACGAACTAATAAATTAAAAATATTTTTAATAAAAATAGTTGTACACAAGATAGTTATTTTTATCTATAGTAAGCAAAGAGGACCGTCGTATTTTGAAATATGACGGGGGTGGTGGCGGGTTCTTTGCTTATTTATCTAAAAATGTATATCATATACAAAAATAAATGATATAATCTCAAAAACTTACCTTTAAAAAAGGTAAAAACGGCGCCCAATTAACGGCATGCCAGTAACAAAAATTACCCATTGCAAACTCATGTAAAATCTTAAGATTTTTAAAAATATTTTTAATAAAAATAGTTGTACAAGATAGTTATTTTTATTTATAGTAAGCAAAGAGGACCGTCGTATTTTGATTTGAAATATGACAGGGATGGTGGGGGGTTCTTTGGTTATTTATTTAGATGTTTATCAAAATGAATGTGTGATATAATATCTAAAAACTTACCTTTAAAAAAAAGATAAAAAAGGCGCCCAGTTAACGGCAGGCCAGTAACAAAAAATTACTCATTGCAAACCCATGTAGAATCCTATGAAAAATTCATCATTGCAAACCCATGTAGAATTCTATGAAAAATTCATCATTACTTAACATTATTTAGAATTGTATGAAAAATTATGCTTGGAAAAATTATTCATTGTAATTAATCATTGCAAATCCATGTAGAATTTTATCTATTGCAAACCCATGTAGAATCCTATAAAAAATTAATCATTGCAAATCCATGTAGAATTGTATAAAAAATTATCCATTGTAAACCCATGTAGAATATGTTACTACAAAAGTAATAATATCAAAAAAAAAATTGCGCCCAGTAAAAGTAGAAACTTGTACCAGTGAAAAATTAAAATTGCAAACATATATAGAGTCGTATAATGCTAACTAGTAAAAATTTAAAGTTGCAAACCCACATGTAGAATAATATATAATTATAGAGATCTCTCTTTACGTTAGAAATATTGCAAACCCATGTAGAATCGTATATTATTTCTAGACTTATGTTCTAAAATTAATATCTGTACAAAAAATAATGTCCAAAAATTGCACAAATAAATACAAATTAAAAAAAATTTAATTTAAAATCTTATGCGAAATAATTAATATAAAAAAATAAAAAAATTTTAGTTCAAAAAACTGGGCGCGCTGCTAAGTTTCAACATTACAATGCACCTTAAAGTTACATAAATTAATTTAACTACAAAATATATTTTAACTGCAATAAGTTTTAAAGTAACAAATAATTTAATTTTAATATTATTAGAATATTATTTAGCAGCGCGCCCAGTTTTTTTAACTAAAATTTTTTAATTTTTTTATATTAATTATAAATTTGCATAAGTTTTTAAATTAAATTTTTGTATAAATCAAATAATTTTTAACGACTCAACTGGCATAAAAAATATCTTTATTGTTGGTTAGACATCAAATAAAATTAAGAACGACGTTTCGACCCTTGTTTTGCGTCTTTATCAAGTCTGACATAAATTAAATTAAAGAAACATTTAATCTTTTTTAGAATTTAAACTATATTAAAGCACATATAAATTAATTGTGTCAATACCACCTTTCGACAAAGTGGTAAAACATCAACTGAACGTCAACTTGACGTTTTACCGTCAATACATTTTAACTGTTGTACTTTAATTTAATTTATGTCAGACTTGATAAGGACTCAAAACAAGGATTGAAACGTCGTCCTTAATTTTATTTGATGTCTAACCAACAATAGATATTTTTTTATGCCAGTTGGGTTGTTAAAATTTATTTGATTTATTTTATTAATCTCTTGCGGAGAAAAGGAATTACTACTTATTATTTTAATTTTGTTTTAAATTTGTATTTATTTGCGCAATTTTTAGATATTACTTTTTGTACAGATATTAATTTTAGAACATAAGTCTATAAATAATATACGATTCTACATGGGTTTGCAATATTTCCAACGTGAAGAGAAATCTCTATAATTATATATTATTCTACATGTGGGTTTACAACTTTAAATTTTTACTAGTTCATTATATGACTCTATATATGTTTGCAATTTTAATTTTTTACTGGTACAAGTTTCTACTTTCACTGGGCGCAATTTTTTTTTGATATCATTACTTTTGTAGTACGATATTCTACATAAGTTTACAATGAATAATTTTTTATATAATTCTACATGGGTTTGCAATGATTAATTTTTCATAGGATTTTACATGGGTTTGCAATGATTAATTACAATGGATAATTTTTCAATGGATAATTTTTCATACAATTCTACATGGGTTTGCAATGATTAATTTTTCATAGGATTCTACATGGATTTGCAATAGGTAGAACTCTACATGGGTTTGCAATGATTAATTTTTCATAGAATTCTACATGGGTTTGCAATGATGAATTTTTCATAGGATTCTACATGGGTTTGCAATGAGTAATTTTTTGTTACTGACATGCCGTTAACTGGGCGCTTTTTTTTGCCATTTCTTTAAAGGTAAGTTTTTATTAACAATGTCCTGGACGCTAAAAAAGATGAGATGAAACTCGACATTGTTCAGGACGTTAATGAAATATTAAGAATGCAACCATTAGAAGACTTTGGCTATGTCAGTTATAGTGATAAGGAATCATCAAATAAGGGGGGAATCCGGAGTGAGAAGGACGTCACGCAGGGGAGGGGGTCAGCTCAAGTTACAAGATAAGCTTATCTTATCAGCTCAAGTTTCAAGATAAAGGCAGCTTATCAACTCTACTACATGATATGTTTACAAAAGATAAACAGATATCTATTATAACGGTATCTATTACCCAAAACAAGATAAGCTATTACTAAGTTATCTATTTCTAAGAAATGTATGCTCATCTTCGAATCCGCGAAGATTAAACAAAAGATAAAACAGATATTTATTACTATGCTTAGGGGGCGCGTTTTTTTGGCGATACCTCCCTCCCTCTCCCCATACGTGGAATGTGGCTGCTGCTAAGCGCGGCTGCTTTATAACAGATTATCTATTTCTAAGAAATATCAGCGGATGGATATTTCTCGCAAAGTTTATGATTCCATGTGAATCTTTTTTATTTCAAAGGACCAGGCTCCATTTGGCCGATTTTCGGCCCCCAACCGATTCAATTGATTTTTATTGGAATATCTTTTAGGGTGAGTAAGATATGAGAAAACATGATTTCCGATCGAAAAAATAACGTCATATGGAAGGGGGAGTCATATTTAAGGGGGTCATATTTAATGTACCAAAATGTTGATATCAACAGTCTATAAAAAATCGCGCTCTATATCGCGGGGGAAAACGCCAGTATCAAAATCAAATTCACTTGTATGAGTCGTATGATATTTCTAGAGTTATGCACAAACCATGTCGTATTGATTACCGGTACCTTAGTAGTGCAACATTACCTTAAATGACGAAATTCATCGATTTTTGCATAATTTAACCGGATTCAAACGCAGGTTGAGGCAAATACAAGAAAGAGTACATCTTGTTTGTATATAATTCGTGTGACGATGTCAGAAGTATGCTCGATTAATATGGTTTTGATTAAACTATGGGCCGGTAGTGCAACATGAGCTTGAGCGACGAAATTCCGTGATTTTTGTATGATTTAACCGGATTCAAATACAGCTTGAGGCGAAAGGAAGGATAAAATCTTGGCACTCTTACGTAATTATAGTGTGAGTTTGTGTGGGTTACTGATTACTAGCAAGATATAGCAGCTTGAGGCGAAAGGAAGGATAAAATCTTGGCACTCTTACGTAATTATAGTGTGAGTTTGTGTGGGTCACTGATTACTAGCAAGATATTGCATTGTAAAAATTATCAAAATTAAAAAGCCTACATGAGGCAGAAATAATGTAAAACACTATTAATATTTTATATACTTCCCTCTTAGTATTACCCGGAGCTAACGGCGAGGACGTGTGGAGGTTATTATAGCTCCATTTTTGTTTTTTGTTTTTGTTTGTTTTTTTGTTGTTTTTTTGTTTTTGTTTGTTTTTTGTTTTTTGTTGTTTTGTTGTTGTTTGTTTTTTTGTCTTTTTTGTTTCGTCTGTGTCGATGGAATTGTTTAGTAGATTCTTGACATTTATTTTTATATTTCTTAATTCTCATCATTTATTTCATTATCTGATGCAGAATCACTATCAGACCAAGATACAGCATCTGAAACATAGTCTTGGAATGCAAAATAATGAAATAAATGATGAGAATTAAGAAATAGAAAAATAAATGTCAAGAATCAACCAAACAATTCCATCGACACAGACGAAACAAAAAGACAAAAAAACAAAAAACAACAAAACAACAAAAAACAAACAAAAACAAAAAAACAAACAAAAATAAAAAACAAAAAACAAAATGGAGCTATATTAACCTTCACACGTCTTCGCCGTTAGCTCCGGGTATAAGATACTAAGAGGGAAGTATATAAAATATTAAGTGTTTTACATTATTCCTGCCTCATGTAGGCTTTTTAATTTTGATAATTTTTACAATGCGATATCTTGCTAGTAATCAGTGACCCACACAAACTCACACTATAATTACGTAAGAGTGCCAAGATTTTATCCTTTCTTTCGCCTCAAGCTGTATTTGAATCCGGTTAAATCATACAAAAATCACGGAATTTCGTCGCTCAAGCTCATGTTGCACTACCGGCCCATAGTTTAATCAAAACCATATTAATCGAGCATACTTCTGACATCGTCACACGAATTATATACAAACAAGATGTACTCTTTCTTGTATTTGCCTCAACCTGCGTTTGAATCCGGTTAAATTATGCAAAAATCGATGAATTTCGTCATTTAAGGTAATGTTGCACTACTAAGGTACCGGTAATCAATACGACATGGTTTGTGCATAACTCTAGAATTATCATACGACTCATACAATGGATTTGATTTCGATACTGGCGTTTTTCCCCGCGATATAGAGCGCAATTTTTTATAGACTGTTGATATCAACATTTTGGTACATTAAACACTCCCCCTTCCATGTGACGTTATTTTTTCGATCGGAAATTATGTTTTCTCATATCTTACTGATCCTAGAAGATATTCCAATGAAAATCAATTGAATCGGTTGGGAGCCGAAAATCGGCCAAATCGAGCCTGGTTTTTTACAAAAAGAATTAGATCTCGAAAATCCGTTTGATGAGTACAAAACATTTGTAGAATTTGACAATTGATTGGAAAATGGATAATTTTGATGTACTAATGGTAATTTTTGTAATATTATTAAAGTCTATAAAAATTTTGGAATTTAAATTGCAATTTACACAATAACTATACAAGATTTTATTATATTAAATTTCAGAAACATTATATTGCTAATTGAAGGAATGAGAAAAAATTTTGGTTGCGATATAAAGGACTTTACCCCGAATATCGTCAAAATCGTACAATTAAAATATAGTAGATATGGGCGAAAAATGGAAATAATAGAAAAGAGAGTTTCACAAAAACGAACACTTATAAAATAATGAAAGGTATGCAAAACCATCATAGTAAAAATAATTAGGGAAGCATTTTAAAACTTGTAAAATTTGGATCATTTTAACAGGTAAATCCTGTACTGAGGGTTAAGTTTCATTATTCGTATTGTTGAACTGTTTTTTGTGTGAGGCCCAAAATCGTAAAAAAATTCTGCAAAGATGACTTTCTATAGCCGTATAAGATAAAGCAAAGATAGAACCAAAAATACCACCACGTTGGTTTTGAAGTGGGAATCTTTTTTTTTTTTTTTTTTTTTTTTTTTTTTTTTTTTTTTTTTTAAGTCAGGAAATTTGCCTAAACCAAACTTTGCGTCCTGACCCTTGAGGGAGGGCCAGGAGGCTTCGTGGCGGATTCCCGTCCGTAGTATCCCGAAGGACTAGCGGACGGGGTACCAGCCTAAAACCTGACTATAGCCCCTGGTCTTTGACGGGTATTGTCCACCGCGGAACCGCTAACGCATAACTTCACGGTGGACACCCATGACCGGATCCTGTTAAGGATGCAACCCCGGGCAACTAAGTTGCCCGTCCAATGCCCTCACCCCGAGAGGGTAAATAGGGGGAGCCGGGCTATCAGCTCACCCCCGGCCATCCCGAGGCCAACGTGCAATGGGATTGGAGCCCCCACTCCTTTCCCTGCCAGCCTGGTTGGCGAGATGACCGCAGTCATCAGCCCCACATGAAATGACGTCACGGGACATCACGAACTCGACGTGTACACTACATGTATACACAACCACAGTAATAACTAGAGACCAAGTAAGGGCCACAGGCCCGACTCCTAGAGAGAGCCTACATTAAAAGGCCGACAAACAGATAAAGGTGGGGAGAGATGTACACCCCACCTATTGACGAAAGACAAAAGGACCAGAACAAACATGAACTTGGCGTAGGTGAAAGGGGGGCCGCGGAGTTACCTCTCGGCAACCTCCCCGGCACCCAAACACCCATCGCCGCTACCTACTAAACAGAGAACGGACTAAGGACAGAGAACGTAACCGGACCAAAAGTCCCCATATTACTGGGGAACAGCATGGCCGCAGTTCTCATAACAACAGTAGACAATCACGAGTCTGACATCAACTCTGTCGGGGCACAGGAGGAAGCCACGGATGCACCTCTCGATACACTCCGCCGCCCCCCCGCAATCCCCGACGGGCCCGCCACTGGACTGAGGGGCTGATTACCAGTCCCCCCATCAGGGCGCCCCGGAGCCTGTCCACGATTAAAAGGGACATTTCCCTTACCTGTAAATGTCCTGCAAGGGGGCACACCTCTCCTGGCACACGCCCCCGAGCCCGCACGGTGGTTTGCCTGCCTCCCACTGATGGAGCAGGGGACACAGTGGGGCCGCGCCTCACAGACGGCCGCCAAGTGCCCCTCAATCCCACACCGGAAACAGCAGCCGCTGCGAACAACCTCAGATCCACACCTGTTAGACGAATGTCCAAAGGCGTGGCATCTGAAACACTGCATGGGGCGACGGGCCAACGGAGTAACCGTCAGCCTCGTCCACCCCATGCGAATACTACCTGAAGCGCCCAATTTGCGCGCAGCACCAGCAGGGCACCGAATCCAGAGAGACCCGATGTTTGATTTGGGAGATACACGTATCTCCCCCGCCTTGAGGTCGGCGACACTGCATCCACCAGCCTCAGCCACCGACACCAGGATGTCTTCCCTCCTCATATAGGCCAGCACGCCACGGACCCGTATCTCCTCCGTACGACAGGGACGGCCAACCCTAACTTTGCCTTCAGGCGAAAACAATCTGCGAAGCTCGCCCGACAGAGCATCCGCCTTGCCAGCCGAGTCCTTCCCCGGAATGGAAACCAAAATGCTCCCCGTCACACCTCGACGGAGACGAGAGTTGGTAATGCCCAGACTGGGCAGATCGATCGCCTTCATGGCCCTGGACAGGACCGCCGCATAAGACTCCTCCCGCCCCTCCCCCTCAATTGTCAGAGAGACCACCGACTTAGAGGGGGGCCTGGCAGGAGGAGAAACCCGTCTCTCCTTCTGGGCAGAAGTGCCCAGAGGAGCAGACACATCCTTCTCAGAGGCACGCCTGGGCCTACGCGCACGACGACGCCTCTTCCTCTTTTTGGAGGGCCCGGGACCAGAGGCATCCGCCGGAAGCTCCGCACGAGCGGAAGCAGCGGAGCCCCCAACCACGGGACCAGACCCTGGAGCACCAGCTCCACCACCTGAGCCTACAGGGAGCTCGTCCATGGAAGCCCCTCCGAATGGAGGGGCCCCAGGCCGCCCCGCAAGCAATGGGCCCACCCTGGCCAGAACCGCCGATGTAATATCGACCCTAAGGTCGGCAAACCTCCTATCCAGGATGGCCGAAAGGTCCGCAACCGTGAGAGGGTGCGATCCCGGCAGTACCTCTTCACGCTCCGCCATGTCACCTGTTGACTCTGGAGAAGACTCCACTCGCTGCCTCTTCTTCTTTGGAGCCCTCTTCGAAGCCCCGCCAAAAAAGTGCTTCTCCTCCAGCTCCGGAAGAGCAGCCCGAAAGGCAGCCATTTCTTCGGCCACTCTATCTCGCTCCCGTTCAAGGGCCGAGATCCTGTTCCTGAGCCCCAGATTTTCACTCCGAAGAGCTTCGATCTGGGGATCCGCCTCAAGAACGATACGCCCCTCCATCTCATGGAAGATATTCCCTAGCCTCATCGAAGAAATCCGGAGATCCCTGGCCACGATCGGATCGAGACCAGTAACCTCGGACACCTTCTCCACTTGGGAAGCGGACGTCTCAGCCAGCCTGCGAAGCTCCTGGTTGGTCACATTCTGCAGGCTGGCACGGAAAACCTCATCCGACGGGATATTTTCGACGCCCACTGCGGACAACTCCGGGCCAAGATCCGGGTCCAGGACCCTACGGATGTCCGCCAACTCTAATTCCCGCTCCACCGCTCTGTTGAGACGCTCCTTTGCCTCAGCCAGACCGACGTAGTCCCCGGTCTTCTTGGGGCGACCCCGCTTCTCGGCTTTACGCTTGGACGCACCCGGCCTAGAACTTCTAGGGTACCGCTTGCGGCCAAACAGCAACCTCTTGTCCGAGGGCTGCCATTCCTCGTCCGCCTCAGGAGACCTCGGCGAACTCAACGAGGGGACGGTGACAAAGGAAGCCTCCGGAAGCTCCTCGTCGTCACTCCCTCCACGAACTATTTCTGGGGAACGGAGATGCTGGGAACAGTCACTCTCCGACCCCAACGACGAACACATTTGTTCACCCGACGCGCACGCAACGTCAATCGGGCTCACAACACTAACACACGCGTGAGAACCACAGAAAACCGTCTCACCGCGAGAGCACTCTCGGAAAAACTTCCTAACGTGGTCCGCTAGCCGGCGATATATCCCCAGCGGACGGAACACTTTCACCTCACTATCCTGAAGAACTCGGTGAATGCACCACACGAGCTCTCCAGGATCCACACTAGGGTCTCGATCCTCCCAAAGACCATCTAGGTCACAGAGCTGAGACTCGACCTCAACTATAACCTTTTTCGGCACTGTCGCATATAAGTCCTTGAGCCCAGCCGACAAACTCAAGGACGACCCGTCGCTGGATGACGACGAGGAGAGAGCCAGGCCTACGCCCCCCCCCCCGCCGGTTCCTGGTATCCGACTCCAGGAAGTCTTCTCTTTTCTTGGACACCATCTCATGAAACAAGAAAAATTGGTTTTTTCTGTCGAGGGTTTTCCTTCCCCTTAGGAGGTTGCCTTACTCAGCTAACGGGGCCTCCCCCCCGGGTGTTATCTTCGGTGTTTTCCTTCACCTAGTGCAGTGGACAAGTCCTTTTTAGGGCCTGCACGCCCATCACGCCCCATTCATCCTTCACACGCACTCCAGCTCGGGTACCTCGGGATTGCGACACCCGTACACTGCAGGGATGAGTCCGCAGTGCCCCTGAGGGATTGAAGTGGGAATCTACAAAGTAATGAAATTTTCAGAATTTTTTACAATTTTTTTTTACAAGACGAATAATGAAACTGAATCTTCTTTACCTGTTAAAATAAGCCCAGGGACATTGTTCTATAATGGTAAAGATTTAATCGACCAACTCTGGCAAAAAAAAAATTTTAATTAATTTCACAACGTTTCGGCCTTGGGTTTCAGCCCTTATCAAGTGCTGTAACATAACATTAACACAATTATGGGTAAAGAAAAATTATAAAATATATAGAAATTTTAACATGTTAATACGCAAACATACCTATGTTTTTAAAACAAAGTAAATCACAACTTTTTTAAAAAACAAAAATTCGATCTTAGAATATGATATGATATAATAATATGATAGTATGAAAACGAAATAACTATGTTATCGTATCGATTTTAAGCTCCTTATATACTCAATATTTAGATCAAACTAAACAATCTTTATTAATTTCTCGTAAACATTATTTAGATTATCCGTGTTTCTTTGTAAATTAATTGTGTTGTCAAATTTTTTGATATAAAACATCTCCGCGATTTCTCGTTTACTAACGTATTTCTCATGATGTAAAATTTCTGGAGCAGACCAATCAAAATCATGACCATTATCCAATTTATGATTACTTATAACTGAATAATTATTATTGTGTACTTTAATATTATTAAAATGTTCTTTTATACGCGTGCCTAATTGTCGTTTAGTTTGACCAATATATGATGTGGAATAATTTGAGCAATTAATTCTATATACCACTCCTGTTTTTTTTTTCTAAAAGTAAAGGATCTTTGACGCGTCTAATTAATGTATTTAATTTTTTCGGTATGCAATAAACAATTTGCATGCCAGTAAATTATAACAATCTCAAAACATTCTCACTAAGTTCTTTGACATACGGTAATTGTATAATACGGTCAAATTTTGTACTATTTGAATTATCGTTATCCACAATACGATCGTCATAATTTCGTGTCATAAGCAAATTTAACCTGTTATTCACAAATTTATTAATAATATTCGACGGAAAACAATTATTCGTCAATATCGATTTTACTTTAGAGATGTTCCTTTGATGAAAACGGTCGTCCAATAATAAAATTGCATGATCAACAAGACTAAAAATAGTATTCTTTTTGTATTTAAAAGGATGATTGGAATGATACCCGAGCAAGTGAGTTTCATAAACCAATCAATTATCAGTGTACCGTTATGTCTAATCACAGTAGTGTTAAAAAAATCAATTGCGTTATTCTTTTCAATTTCATGCTTAAATCTCAATCTAGGGTAATCATTAAAGGACGACAAAATTTCATTTACACCACTCAATGGGATGATCGTGAAAATATCCACATATCGGTAAAACATCTTAGTTTGAAAACTCAGTTTTTCCAAGCACTCAGTCTTTAAGTCGTCCATCACTATATGCGCTAATATGAGTAAAAGCGGAGAACCCATAGGACTACCGAAAATCTGTTCGTAATACTGCCCATTAAAGACAAAACTTGTCGAATCCATAATGAATTCAACCACGTACAAAAATTAGGAAAGATTAAATTTTGTATTAGTCGAGATATCATTTCAACGTTTTTTTATCCCATTAATTACTAATTCTTTTGGGATATTAGTAAATAAGAAAGTAACATCTAATAAAATTAATATTTCATCATCCTTGATTTCTTTGTTTTTAATAATCTTGGCAAAAGACCAACCATCTTTAATAAACAATTTCGGGTTTTCAATAGAATTAGCAAGTATATTATGGGAGTCATTTCAAGGTCGAAATATGCGTCGAAATAGGTGCCGATTTTTTCTAAAGTAAGTGGTTGTGTTTCATCGTATTTATCGACCGTTTTTTCCACCTTAAAACCACTTTTAATGCAAATAAGGCCTCTTTGGCCGTGGAAGTTTTAGGTTCTTCGAAATCAGATTATTCTTTTTCTTCTTCACTTTTGTAAACTTCTTGTGTATCTAATTTCTAAAAATATAGATAAAAATTTAATATGTCCGTACAGTTAGACGATATACATAGTAGTTTGCCCAATACACAATATTTTCAACAACTTCGATCCCGTAATCAGTGTTTATCAGTAACAAATTTTATAAATATTATTTTTGAAATTTGTGAAGTGTTATGCTGAAAATTTTGGAACAAAAAGAAATAATTTAGAAATAAATAAATAAAACAAACTTTTATGCCTAAAAGAGATACTATAACGTCGTCAGTAAGAATTCCCCAACCAAGATCATTATGATTAAACCACGCCATCGTATCTTCCTCATCGCATTCTTCACAGCCATGTATGTTATGAAGCATTGTTAAAGTTTCAGCAACATCATTCGCTCGAGATAAAGAATTTTTTTTGCTTGTACAATAGATAGTGCAATTAACAGTTTCTACGCATTTCAGATGTTTTCTGCTGTTACTGTTTCCCATGCAATTGCAATCATATCACAACAATCTTTGAATGTCAATTGCTTAATCAACTGGATAACAAAAGATTTTTTTAGTACTTTCTTTTCAATTTTTCAATGACGCCTTGATCCATTGGCTGACTGATTGTTGTTACATTCGGAGGAAAAAATTGATGACAAAATGCGGATTCTTTGTAATACATCGAGCTGAAAGTTTATGACATGGAGTATTGTCAACAAAAAGTATGACTTTTCCTTCTCTTTTCATACGTTTGTGTTCCTTTTCCACTTCCGGTATGAAACACTCTAGGAACCACTGTTCGAAAATTTCGGCGTCCATCCAGTACTCTTCTGATTTTTATAAAAAAACTGGTAAATTAGTCACGTTTTTAAAGCAGCGAGGCTGTTTGTATTTCCCGATAACCATAATATATACATAAATATGTATGTATACATACATATTTATGTACATAATATATAAATAATATATACGTAATTTTATGTACATAATATATAAATAATATATACGTAATAGACATAAATTTTTCACCTCCATAGCTAACCGTTACTTCCTTTGAAGTGATCAGGGCCATAAACGCCGTTGTTGAAACCACATAAATAACGCTTTATCCAGAAGCTGATGTTCTACATAGTTTATTACTTTTTTTCTTTAAAAAACCGTCATTATCTTTTACTAAACTTGCATATTTATAAAGGTCATTTTTCTTCTTTTTGATTAACCATATCGTAGAATGTGCGACGTTGTACTCAGCTGCCAATTTTGCAACGAATTCACCTTTTTCCAAGCAACTCAATATTGCTATTTTTTTAGAAATTTCTAATCGCCGGTATTTTTTCTTGACTTTGTCTATCTCACTGTATTTATGTAAATGCTCAATCGACGCGTTTTTGCATGAAATTGTCCTGAAACAAAATAACGAGTTTAGGAAATCTGTCAATGCACGGGACGAAAGTCAGCGATATGAGGACGCGCATGTGGTAATATATACATGTTGTGTGATCACATACGCATGCTTATGTCGCATTATTTTTGCAATTGCTATGCGACAAAATTATAAATATACACTCACTTCGTAAAATATGTATACATATTTAATTTTTTCGGTATGCAATAAACAATTTGCATGCCAGTAAATTATAACAATCTCAAAACATTCTCACTAAGTTCTTTGACATACGGTAATTGTATAATACGGTCAAATTTTGTACTATTTGAATTATCGTTATCCTTATAAGGATTCCGTTCTCCATGCTTGAGCACTGCACGGCACTGTGTCGAAGACAGAGAAGGAAAGAGGCTAAGTTCATCGTGACCGCTTTCTAGCATGCTATTGGATACCTCTCGTAGTCGGGTTTGTCTCCGCATCAACCCAACTGAGAGAGGTTCCACTGTATACAAAATTTCTTGTAATAATTGCAATTCCTGTTATATTGAGCGAATCAAACGTCATCTGGATACGCGCATAAAAAAACATAACTCTAACATCAAAAAACATGAAACTAATTCTTCACAAATAATTGTTGATCGTTAGTGACAAATTTCGACAAATAATAAGATGCATTTAATTCGACCAAAAACTGGAGAATGAAATTAATTATTAGTTAGTACGGCGAGACCGTTTAAGACAGTTATTGTAAGAGTTGCCGTCGCGAAGGCGACGAGCTCCGGCTACCTCGCCCATGCGGGCATACGCCACAACTGCTACCCACCGTTCACCGGAACTGCCTCGAGAATGGCGATAAAAAAATCCAGCAGCGCCTGCGGGCGTTCGCAGGATGGACAGTTTAGCCACAACGAGCGATCCCTCCTGCTTCTCCAGCTGATTTTCCTCCTAGAGACCGCACTTACGCCATTAGGACCCGATGTGCGTAATTCTGAAATTTCCGTGTCAGGTGAGGACCTGTGTGACCCAGTGATCAGTTTGGAGCGTTTGTGCGACTATTCTGTTCCGCACATTATTGAAGAAGACGAAAGTGGTACGATTATTGTTTGAAGCAGAGATGGCAAAATATCAATTAGATTTTTTATAATTGAACAAATGATATGAACAGATTTAATTAAAATATTTTTAATTAACGATTAATTTTAGAAAGATTAATTAGAGATCGTTACAATGACGATTGATATAGATTAATCGAAGATCGCTTAATTAACAATTAATATGATCGAAGTCAATTGAAGATTCCCAATTCGCATCGGAATATGCCAGATATATTCCTGCAATATTCCAAATAAAATGTTTAGATGTTCTACGAATGTTCCAACAAATATTCTTGGAATCTCTAATTGGCACAACGTAAAACATTCCTGGAATATTTTTTATGGAATGTGTTGGGAATATTTATATGGAATGTGTTGGGAATATTTATTGTATCGTTCTAGGGATAAAAATAATTTCATAAAAATATTATTTTTAGAAATTGTTAATTTTATTCTGTTGTATTTCAACACGTAAAAATATGAAATATTTATATCTTAAGTAAACGTAAAATATGAACGTTTTGTCTTAATATAATTATAGTAACATATACGTATGTATATAAATTATAATAAACAAACTGAAATATTTAATAAACTTAAATAAACTTAAAATAGTGAAAAAATTAAAATGTGAAATATTTAATAAACTTAGATAAACTTAAAAAACTTGAAAATTTTTTTACTGAAATTAAGATAAAATTATTTGTTTCCTTTAGCTTGTGCTCGTTGTCTTCGTGTTTCAGCCTTAATTAACCAATAACCAAATTTAATTTCAATATCTTTTTCTGTTGAATTCCATTCATCAGCACTAGTTGCTGCGTCTAGAATAGAATTAATATATTTATCATTGTAACGAAAATAATTAGTATTATAGATTAATAATTTTGATTCAATCTTATTTACCAAGGAGTGCTCGATAAATATTAGTAAGAGTCTTCTTAAATGATTTTTTGGAATTTGGCTTCGTATTTTCCAATCTTCCAATCCACACCAACTGTGTTGCACATTCGTTTGTGACTATAGTGGCCATCATTCTGGAACACATTTCAGACAAACTTGTGCCTCCTTGTCCTTTCAGAATGTTTACCTATTATAAACAAAAAATTATAAATTATGTGTTATGAGAATACACATAATTATGTACAAATCTAATTATATATACATACAAATATATATAAATACAAAAAATACACCAATTTCTTTAAAACTTTTAATGAATAATGAAGTACTTCAGATTAAAAATTGCGATCAACTTAACTAGAGCTTTAAAATGTTTCTCTTCTTGTAGCATTTTGTTTACGTTTAACAGAGTTTCGACTGACGTTGCTGGTATGTTTAATGTTTTGAGAATAGAATCTCTACTAGAAGGAACTATTTTATCATTGCCTGATTTTAATGTATTTAAAGCGGATTTTATTTCTCTTTGATTATTTTCAATCCGTATCATCCATCTTACGAGATAAGTTTTAAACTGATCTGAAATAAAGAAATAATTATCTTAAAAATATTAAAGTTTAGAAGAAACATTATAGAAAAGCGTTTAAAATATTAATAATATGTACTTGAGATTTTTTTGTACTATATATCTAGAAACATTGTACTTCTTAAAAATAATGCAGAATGTAGTAAAACTATTACAATATACTTACAATCAGTAAGATGCTCGATTTTTCTTTTCTTCTATCGAATATAAGTTGATGTAGACGCTCTAGGTTCTTCTTCTTCATTATTAGTATTATTTATATTATTATTTGTATGATTAAAATCGCCTAATTCATCATCCATTACAGAATCTTGCAATTCCTATTACAACAAGAATATATACAGATAGAGTTCTTAATGTACAGAAAATAAAACCTTAAAGACAATTTCTTACATCTAATATAATTGACGTAGCATTTCTGTCATTCTCACATTGAGAAGTTATTGCTATTTTGTCTAGAGGTTCCTGAGAACATAACGGTGTACAATTTTCAAGTTCTGTTTCAGTAGATGTCAATTCTGACTCTATTATAAATTTGTTTAATTTTGATATACACTTTTCCATCGTACCTATTACAATGAAAAATAAAAGTAATATTGAAAGAAATAATGTAGCGTGCTATATTTATGCTGTAAAATAAAAATTTTTTGAAACCAGTGTGTTATACCTTTTTTATATAAAACATTAACTAAATAACTTTTCCATGACGATGTATCAGGTTCCTCTAGTTCGTTTATTGCAGCCTTCAATTGTGCTTTTTTATATTTATTGGGAAACCAACAAAACATTTGATTTTCATTTTCATATAACCAACTTTTTGGTACAATATCCATAGGTACAGTTGTTCCTTTCTTTTCTAGAGGAAACTCTACTATTGACCACATTTTATTGTGATATAAATTAAATATTTAATTAAAACAAAAATATTGAAGTTATAAATGAATACCTTTATTATAATAAGATATATAAAAATCAACATATTTAATTAAGTACAATTCGCCGAACAATTCACAGTATTAAAATAATAATAGTTCTACATAGATTTAGAAACTTAAAAAAAAGAAATTAAAGTTAAATGATTTGATATACATCTAAAGAAAATAAAAAAATTGTTAGAAATTGTGCATAGGAAAAACTGCAAAAGCATTTCTGTCTTTGTATTGAACAAGAATTGCCTTGTATAAAATATCAGTGAGGTGCCATTCGTCTGGTCGCTCACACAAGTTTTTAACTATATAAATATGAAAATTTGATGATTTAGTTGGAGTTGAATACAAATCTTTAGACTCTTGAAAACGTTTTCCTATTAAAAATATACTAGATGATGTCTGAACAATATTAATGATTTTGATAACATCGTTTTTAGACGTAATAATGATGTTATCTCCTTTTAACGACAATACAGTACCATGCCATCGAATCATTTTATATTGTATACCAATTAAAGAAAGACAAGGACCAGAATGAACAGATCTAAGAATGGGACCATCTTTTGTAATAAATTGATTACAATTATTTGAATCTGTCTCAATTTTTTCTAAAGTGCGGTTTACTAATTGCTGCAATGGTTTGTTTTTTCCACGAATTGCTCGTTTAAGAGAAGCTAATTTATTTTCAAAAGGAAAAGCAGAAAATTTATGCAGAGGACCATGACGTCTAACATCATCAACAAGATGCAACAAATTATGTACATTGTATATGAGAAATGATTTGCCATAAAGATCTTTTGAAATACTATTTATGACGAACTGTCGTAGCATATATTCTGCTTGATCAAGGTCTTCTTCTGAATTATTATCTCGTGATAATATAAATATACTTGTATGTAGAAGAAGAAAGTGTTTATACATTTTCTTAGGAAGCCATGGAGTGAGTAGAGTCGGACCTAAATACAAAAGGAATTGTCTGTATTCTGTGGCTTTCCACATATTAAGTTCATGTAGATCTCTTGGCTTTCGATTAAATTCTATTGGCCATAAAGATGCTGCTTTTTCAAGTTGTTTATTAAGGATACAAATATTTTGAGCAGACATACGAGCTGTTAATTTACCACCAGTCCATATGTGCAAAAGCTTGCGCATCACTCCAAGAAATACCAAATGCATTGGATCTAACGGAAACATTGTAATCATATTAATACCAATATCTATTAACGGACTTATTTCTTTATGATGTTTTTTCTGTTTTCTTTCAGCAAAACTTTCATCAGTTCTTAAATTAGATGAATGATCCGGAAATATAACACGTCTCTTTTTCCATTGGCCTTTTTGGACACACTTTTCACATCCATAATAGCCGCCATGACCTTTAATACCTTTCAAAAAAGCTCTAGCTGGTGCATCACAAATAAAACTTCTAACAAATACTCTATACTTTGTATCATTAATAATAATACCATTTTCCATAAGATCTTTTAACTCTGGAACAAAATCTTTCAAAAACAATTTTAAATCTGGTTTTTCTTTCCCGCAATATACAGCACATACAATCAGTGTAAAATTAAATTCTTCAATAAGACAATATTGGCCACAACTGTATACGACTACTTTTAAATAAGGGAAGTCCATCAACATTGAATTTTAGCCAAATTATTGATGATGATGCAAATCTCATTTTTAATTGTTTTTCTAGCATATCTTTTAAGTTAAAATTATAATATTGACCATCCCCCATAGTTTCAATAGATATATTATTTGATTTTCCAAAAATACTTCTCGGATCTGTAGGTAAATTTGGATGGACTTTATTAAGAATTTTTAAAAGTTGTTGAAAACTAATTCTGCTAATATTGTTTTCCACTGCCCACATTTTGAGATTATTTTGCAAGTAAACATTAATATTTTCATTGCATTTGTAATCAGTTACTCTTTCTTTGATAAGCTTATCACTAGTCTGAAAATTTTCATCACGAGATAAAAAATTTGTGAGACTAAACTTATCAATTAATTCATTGCTACTATAATTAACAGAACTATTAAAAATTTCATTACATATTTGTTCATTCTGCTCATTATCACTCCTTGATACAGAAAAGCTATCTATGTTAACTGATATGTCATTTTGTGTAATTCGTTTCTTAACATTATTGTTATTGCATGCTTGAGAATGTTTATATAAGATGTTAAAATTTATATTTTTTTGATCTTCATCTGTAGAAAAAATATCAATTTTTTGCTTTTTAGATACTTGATTTTCTGTTTCAATGTGGCATACTGTTTTGTCTGCTGCATCACGTAAAATGCGATAAAATTGTCTCTTGCTCTTTGCAGCAGATAATTGGTCCATTGTATTTTGTACATTGTTGTCAGGCAAAAAGGTATCAAATCTTGTATAAAATAAAATGTTTTAAATATAAAAGTGAATTCTGTTTTAACAGCTAAACACACACGGGACACATACATATACAGGGTGTCCGGTAACTAACGGACCAATGATTAAGGGCGGATTCTCTGGCCAATTTGGAGACGATTTTTTCTTGGCAAAAATGTTGAGAAGTCAATAATTTTCGAGTTATAAGCGATTTAAAAAAATGGGTTTTTTGAAAACTAAATGTTTTGGAGTTAAAAGTCTAACATAATTACATTCTTCAGTTAATTTCAGGTAGAGTTTACTATAATAAAATTTTAATTTGAGGCTTAGTTATAAAGATACATAATGACAAATATTGGAAAGTTGTAAAAAATGATGACCTTTTTCGACATTTTCGCTGATGAAAAATCGTTCCCAAATTGACCAAAGAATCCATTTGTAATCGTTGGTTCGTTAGTTACCGGACACCCTGTATATACACATACATCTCATATAATATATATAATTATTTTTTACCTGAGGTTTGTGTTTGGAATATTTTTATTTTGATCCATATTTTTCTTTTTAGTTGATTTTCTTTAAAGCAAAATTTTATTCTCTGAAAATAAAAAAATTAGATATATCAGGAGACGCGGTAGTGTCTCCGGCCATGTTCAAACCCTAAAAGACCTTAAAAGACACTACAAGTCTCCTTATCCTGCACCATCAAAGTCCATTTTTGGGGGTGTAGAACTACTAAAATATATAAAATTTTGAATTGCACGTAATATAACCTGAAAGGCGGCATCGCCACGAGTAATTTGAGCCAAGAAAAAATAAAATCGGTCAAGCCGTTCTGGAGATACAAGCGGTCAAAAAGTGACGTTTTTCATGAAAAATGAAGTAACGTCGTCTTCTTCTTCTTCTCTGTCCGCGTATAAATCTCTTCTCACCTTTCACTCACACCTCCCTCAACTTCCACCCACCCCTTTCCCTCCCACATCCCGCCCCCAACCCACCTTACCACACCCCATCCCAACCCCCACCCCCACTCGCACCCCTCTTTCGCCTCTTTCACCCTCTTTCGTCCTCTCTCACCCTCTTTCGTCCTCTCTCACCCTCTTCACCCTCTTTCGTCCTCTCTCACCCTCTTTCGTCCTCTCCTCACCCTCTTTCATTCAGTCCTCTCTCAACCCTCTTTCATTCCCTCTTCACCCTTCTTCGTCATTCTTCACCCTCTTTCATTCCCTTACCCTCTTTCGTCCTCTTTCACCCTCTTTCGTCCTCTTCACTCTCTTCGTCCTCTCTCACCCTCTTTCATTCTTTCTCACCCTCTTTTACCCTCTTTCGTCCTCTTTCACCTTTTTTCACTCTCTTTCGTCCTCTCTCACCCTCTTTCATTCTTTCTCACCCTCTTTTGCCCTCTCATCCTCTTTCGACCTCTTTCACACTCTTTTGTCCTCTCTCACCCTCTTTCGTCCTCTTTCACCCTCTTTCGTTCTCTCTCACCCTCTTTCGACCTCTTTCGTCCTCTTTCACCCTCTTTCGTCCTCTCTCACCCTCTCTCACCTCTTTCACCCTCGTACGTCCTTTCTCACCCTCTTTCGTTCTCTTTCACCCTCTTTCGCCTATCTCGTCTTCTCTTACCCTCATTCGTCCTCTCTCACCCTATCTTCAAAAAATCATAAAAATGAAAAGGTCAAGCCATGTTCAAAAGAAGGTCCTCAAAAATTTAAACCTAGTCTGTACAATGAAAAATAATTACTCGTAATTCCAGAGTTCCAATTTGTTAATATCGAATAATGTATTTGTTTCAAGTAATGGCAGTAGAGTCAAATACATACCTACGTATATGCAGTTTTTGCTGTTAATTGTACTTGAACGAAAAAAATAATTAAATGATTTAAATATAGCACATTTTAAATCAAGAAACTTATATAATCGAACTCTGTTTAGGAAAAGGTAGAACATTTCATTTGCCTCTGCCTTTACAAGAAACATTGGATAAGGTATGTCCTCCGGAAGATCCTATAAATTTGAATCACGAGTTGCACATTCTCGTTCGAGGTATACCCAAGAAATCTAAAGTGGTTTGGGAAAATTTAGTAGATATTAATAAAATGTATAAGGCTTTACAATGGTTGAAAGAAAATAATCCTCATTACTCAAAAATTCGTCTTCCAGCGTCATCTGATGATCTATTAAAGGATAAGTTGCAGGAAACAGAATATAGGATTGTCGATGAGGAAAGCGACAATGACGAAATAAATGAGGTGGTTGAGGAATTACCAGCATTGAATTTGTACAATGTACAGCAAAACAAAAATAATGATGATCAAACCGTTTTAAAACGTACGGCTTTTCTCACACAAATCACTGAACATTCGGATATTAACGATCAGTATACAATATACCCAATACACGCGAAAAGAATCGATAACGAATCTGCATTGAAGCTTTATCAAATGGTGAAAATTGAAGATTTTCCAATGGATAATCGTTATAAATATCTGGATGTCATGTGTTTCCCTGATTTATATCCTGATGGTGTCAATGGACAACGAGAAGATAGAAACTTTGCATTGCCGGAATATTTATTTATTAGAACACGATTGATGTCGAAACATAGTAGATTCAGGTTGAATCTGCAGTATCTGTTCTTCCTTCTCAATGATGCTAACTACCGACAGTTGAAAAGTGGTATCTATTATACGATGATTGTTACTAACCCACGAGAGAGATACACTGCTGGTAGATACTTGAACGAATTGAAAGGTTACGAATTAGAATCGAATTTAATGAGTATTTTCGCAAAATTGAGAAATACGGATCAATTTTGGCGACAACCGTCCAATAATGTAAAATGCATGACTTTGCATTACGGTCCAGCGACGTGGTTTTTGACTTTGAGTTCTAGTGAATGGAAATGGTCCGATTTGGGTGAATATTTACGAGATATGAATCCCGATAAAGAGAAATTAGGCATCAACGAACTAATCGCATACGATCCTGTAAGTACTTCTAGATTCATGTGCATAAAATTCAAAGCCATGATTGATTTTATTTGTTCGTCCGATAATCCTATAGGAAAGGTTATTCATTACTTCTGGCGACTGGAATATCAACGTAGAAGTATCCAGCACATGCATTGTATAATTTGGATAAAAGATGAAGAAGTTGCTACGTTTATTCAAAAGTACGTAACGTGTGAAATTCCAGATGAAAATGTTTCGCCAACGTTGTACGATACGGTAATAAGTGATCAGAATCATAAACATAACTCGTATTGCATGCGTACGAAAAAAACGGAAACTAATATATACAGAAAGTGTCGGTTCGATTTTCCTCGGCCAGTTACTGAGAATTTCGTTTTAAGAGACGTTATCACTTCGATAGTCGGTAGAAAAAATTTACGCAGTAAGAGCAGATTGTACGATCTTCCTCGCAAGGAGTCGGAAAGGTTTATAAATGATTATAATCCGTCTATCAAATTAGCCTGGAAGGGAAATATGGACATACAATTTATTAGAGAAAAATCAGAGTTTTTAAACTCATATTTAACAAAATACACGACAAAGTCGGAAAAATGCAATACAGACTTTGAAGTGATAGATTCGAATAAGTCCTTGGCATCGAAACTGTGGAATTTTGCAATGCGTTCATTAAATAACAGAGAATGCGGTGCTTTAGAAGCTGCGGATACACTATTAGGGAATCCCTTGTACGGTACGGATAATGATACCATGGTCAAATGGATCGATGTTAATGAGGTGAGAAATAGAAAAGTTAAAACATTTAATGAAATTTAAGCTCTTGATGAAAATTCTACGAATATTTACTGTTCGTCACTCATCGATGATTACTATCCAAATAGACCTCAGGAATTAGAATCATTGAATTTGTACGATTTTGCCAGATTCTGGGAAATTACGAAACAGATGTCAAATAATGACGAAGTCAAGTGTTACAAACTGGCATCGGGTTTATTTTAAAAAAAACGAAAAAAGGGTTATTTAATTAACCATTATCGATTTAATATAAAAACTGAGCCCGAAAAATACTTTTACTCGCTGCTTCTTCTGTTCAAACCATGGAGAGATTTGAGTAAACTCAAAGGTACATTCGAGACTTACACGGATGCCTTTAAGAATTCAGAGTCTGTTTTACCGAAAGTAATGAAATATCACGAAAGGCTCGAAGAAATACAGAAAGCTTTTGAGAACGTTGCTGAATTAATCGAGAAGCGCGAAAATGATCTGAAAACAGCAGACAGAGACAAATCCGATGACGATGAACTGGATTGTAATCCGATAGAAGCTGACGACGCGATGAAAGATCTGGAAGATTTTGGTAAGATTGACGACCCGATTGATTTATCGCAAATGATGTCGCAATTGAACAAAGACCAGAAAAGAGTCTTTGATGGAGTATGCCAAGTTTTACAAGATAAGAATCAGATTCTGCGACTGTACGTAAGTGGCGAGGGTGGTACAGGGAAAAGTTTTCTAATTGAAACGATTAAACATTGGATCAGAATAAATTTGGAAAAAACGACTGCCATATCTGCTCCCACGGATATCGCAGCATTCAATATCGATGGCTTGACAATCCATAGAATGTTTCAACTACCGGTTAGTCATGAATCTACACCAAAATATACGCAATTGTCAGACATGGTCTTGAAAACTTTGAGAGACAAATTAAAAAATGTCGAATTATTTATAATCGAAGGAATTACATGTAACAATGCAATGATGGATTTAGGAACGACTGTATTCAATGATGGTCAAGCCTATGTAGGTTTGTCACGAGTAAGTAAATTGGAAGGCCTACATTTGATAAATTTCAATCCAGCATCAGTTAAAGCAAACTCAAGAGCCATTGTAGAATATAATCGACTGAGATCTATATTCAAATCTGAACTGCCACAAATCAATCCGTCCGAGAAAAAGGTTGTGAAAATGTACGATCGTCGATGGGCTATCCCTAATATCATTGATGATGTGCAGAATTATGATTGTGAGGAACCAGAAAGTATAGTTACGTGGAAAATATATGGCCTTTGCAATAACGATGCTGTTTCGTGTTACGCTAATGTAATATTACAATGTGCGTTTCATTGCGTACGTATTAGGCAACAAATACTGAAAAATAAAGCATCGAATGCATTGATTGATGCTATCTGCGCGTATGGTGAACGTAAATATTGCAACATTCAAGCGGTTAGAAGATCTGTCGGAAAACGCTTCGAAGAACGAACACAACAAGATGTTTCGGAATTTTTTACGGCTCTAATGTCGACGTATTCCGACATCATTGATGTATTAAAACTCGAATTAAAGCACGTAACATGTTGCTCGAATGTCAAATGTAATTACAATGTAACTAAGCTGGAAAGCAGTAGTTTGTTAATATTACCTATACATTCGACATTAAAAAGGAAAAAAGGTGTCACTCTACAAAGTTTGATTAATGTAGAATTTTCTAAATGGGAAACGATAAACAGCAATTGTAACGAATGTAAGGGCACCGTGTTGAAAAAGAAAATCGTAATCGAATCAACTTTATTCGTCGTAGTAATACAGCTCAATTTATATACTTTTGTAAACGGTGCTTCTAAAAAAATTATCAACAATTGGATTAACGCCGTGCCGAGGAGTAATATCACGATTAATAAAAAAAAGTACAAGCTAATAAGCGCTATATTTCACGAAGGTGAAGAAATGAATCGTGGTCACTACACGTGTATGTTTAGAGCTGACACAAAATCGGAATGGTATTACTCTAATGATATGGAAGTGTTCAAGAAAAAATGGCCCAAAGAAGCACAAGGGGCATACATATTGTTCTTAGAACAGATTAAATAACGGCGCTGTATATAGGCTGCCGTAAACGCTACATTAAAACATCAACTGTTCTAGCGCTGTATAAAAGTTGCCGTAAGCGCCAAAATAAAATATCGGCTGCTCTGGCGCTTTATAAAAGCTGCTGTAAGCGCTGCATTAAAACGAGTGCAATAAGTTTCTAATTTGACCTAGGCTTCATGACATTTCAAAAGGTATCATCAAGAAAAAAATTATCAGACAGAAATATGTATGTCGTGTTAAAATCGGAGAGACGAAGAAAAATATATGGTTGCGTTCTCACGAGAATGGGCGATGGAGGGGCCTATTCTTTATTTTCAATATTCATACAAGAATATAAATTCATTCTGTTGCAATTGAAATAAATATGCAATGTATCGTTAAAAGTTATTACAATTATACAAACATTTACATATATGATTAAATAAAATATATATGTATACTATAATATAATTATATATTTTATATATGTACATATATACCATATATTTCAATTATTTTGAACTGTATTGCATAAATTGTTACTTATACATAGTTATGTGATAAGAATAGAAAATACATATATTTGTAATACTTGAATTACTAAAAAGCTGCTCTATATATCTGTACTTTAAAAAGTAACTGATATCCTAAAAAAATCATAAAAATGAAAAGGTCAGGCTATGTTCAAAAGATGGTACTCAAAAATTTAAACGATCTAATAATAAATTATCACGAAAAGTAACTGATATGTTATTCAAGGTGCCAGTTCAAAGTGAACATACGTAAAGTGTATATTATCTAAATTTAGTAATAATATATTACCATGAAAAGTAACTGTGATATTTTATTCAAGGTGCAAGTTCACATTGAATATACATACATATAAGTAAAACTGATTACAATTTGATTCTAGAAAATAAGTGCGATATGTTATTCTTAGTGCACAAAATATAATAGTCGTTTATAGAGATTTGATTTGAAATTCATACTAGCCCGTACAATGAAAAATAATTGCTCGTAATTCCAGAGTACCAATTTGTTAATGACTCAGAAAAATAACATGGCGGCCTGCTCTCAAAAAACTTTCGATGGGTAGAATAAATAATTGAAATAAGAGTTGTGAAAATTGTATAAATTAAAAACCTCCAATCTTTCTTTAGTAAAACGATAAGTAAAACGGTAGTAAACGGGTGTATATTAAGTAAAATTTATAAATGTACAGTTCTCAGGTCAACTACAATAAAGTTATACGCTTAAAAAGTTTACTGATTATTTGTCGTAATATACAATAAAAAATTACATATTAATTATTCAAGATACAAGTGAGAAATAAATATCATTAAAATATACAAAAAAAATTTATCAATTTGACTCTGAAAAGTAAGTGACATGGTTCTCAAAGTGCAAGGTTTCATTTGACTTACAATTTTCTTCAGAAACACAGAAGAAAAAGGTATTTGTATATAGTTTTGTATATTCACTTTGTTGTGTGTAGAGCTTTTAAAAATACGTTGAATCCTTATTCTAATCTAATCTTCTTCTAATGTAATACTTTTCGTATCTCAAATGTTGTAGTAATTATTCTGTAAGAGCTTTGACATTATTTCTAAATGGACATCGAGAAACATCATAGTTTTTTGAGAGCAGGCCGCCATGTTATTTTTCTGAGTCATTAACAAATTGGTACTCTGGAATTACGAGGAATTATTTTTCATTGTACGGGCTAGTATGAATTTCAAATCAAATCTCTATAAACGACTATTATATTTTGTGCACTAAGAATAACATATCGCACTTATTTTCTAGAATCAAATTGTAATCAGTTTTACTTATATGTATGTATATTCAATGTGAACTTGCACCTTGAATAAAATATCACAGTTACTTTTCATGGTAATATATTATTACTAAATTTAGATAATATACACTTTACGTATGTTCACTTTGAACTGGCACCTTGAATAACATATCAGTTACTTTTCGTGATAATTTATTATTAGATCGTTTAAATTTTTGAGTACCATCTTTTGAACATGGCCTGACCTTTTCATTTTTATGATTTTTTTAGGATATAAATTATTCCTAAAATATAATTATATATATATATATATACTTATAGATAAGTATTGTAGATAAATAGCTGAGCTAACTTTTTATATAATCTTACTTTTGTATATAGGTTGTGCATGTTCTACATAAAAAAAAGAATATATGGAAAATAATTTTACATAAATATAGTATACTTACCGTAATAAAAATATTTTAGCAACGCAGTTTTGTAGCAAACAAATATACATATATAACTGTTTATAAGTTGTCTCCGTGACAACGGGCGGGCAATGCTATACAACGATAGGATAGATTAGGTTTTATTTGGCGATTGCAGCGCTCGCGAGCATCGTTGACTCAGCGGCGTTAACTTATATATGTTCTCCGAACGAATAAATACTTTCGTTTTTTTTTTATTTTTATTATTCACCGAAAATTAAATACGATATCAACACACACATTTTTTTAAACATTGCATTAGCATTTATAAATTGAATTATAAAAAAGCTTTCATAATACCCAGGCAACACTTACATTCAAGAGATGTCGAAAGAACATTCCGAGAATGTGCCTGGGACATCTCGTAATATTTCTCGACACGTGTGTTCATACCATTATAATTAACATTCTATGGATAATCCCGTTAACATAATAATAGAACGTCTCTTAAAAAATATACATGGAATATTCAGTAAACATGTCATTCAGTGAACAAAATTATTCACAAATATATTTCATTGATGTTACAAGTATAGCCCTATATGAATGTTCCTTAAGCTTATCATAGTTAACGTTCTATGAATAATCCCGTTAACATAATAATAGAACGTCTCTTAAAGAATATACATGGAATATTCAGGGAACAGATTTGTGGATATACATTTCAAAAAAATGGATATACATTTCGAAAAAATATCTATGAGATATTCCATGAATGTTCATTTTGTACATTCTCATTGTCATATTTATAGCATCTTTGTAGAATGTTCTGGGACTCTCCCATGCCAATTGGGTTATTTAATTGACAATCGATATAAACGAAATTAATCGGAGAGCGATCGATTAAACGATTAATACAAGCTAATTTAATTAAAAGTTTTTCAATTAAACGATTAATAAGTTAATTTTAATTAGAAGTACTTTAATGGACGATTGAAAAAAAACAGATTCAATTGACAATTGATTTGAGCAGAAACAATTAAAAAATATATAATTGACGATTAAATATAGCAAATTTAATGCGAATCTCTTCCATTAATAATTGACTTAAGAAAATCGATATAATTTCTCTATTTCCATTAATTAACAATGTGTAACAATTAATACAATTTTAATTTTAATCGAAGATGTTTGATTGATGATATTAATATAACTGGATTTAAATAATATATTAGGAGACGCGGTAGTGTCTCCGGCCATGTTCAAACCCTAAAAGACCTTAAAAGACACTACAAGTCTCCTTATCCTGCACCATCAAAGTCCATTTTTTGGGGGTGTAAAACTACTAAAATATAAAAAATTTTGAATTGCACGTAATATAACCTGAAAGGCGGCATCGCCACAAGTAATTTGAGCCAAGAAAAAATAAAATCGGTCAAGCCGTTGTGGAGATACAAGCGGTCAAAAAGTGACGTTTTTCATGAAAAATGAAGTAACGTCGTCTTCTTCTTCTTCTTCTTCTTCTTCTCTGTCCGCGTCCGCTGACGTCATCAGGATTATATATATCCTAAAAAAATCATAAAAATGAAAAGGTCAGGCCATGTTCAAAAGAAGGTACTCAAAAATTTAAACCTTTCAAAATTTAAACGATCTACTAATAAATTATCACGAAAAGTAACTGATATGTTATTCAAGGTGCCAGTTCAAAGTGAACATACGTAAAGTGTATATTATCTAAATTTAGTAATAATATATTACCATGAAAAGTAACTGTGATATTTTATTCAAGGTGCAAGTTCACATTGAACATACATACATATAAGTAAAACTGATTACAATTTGATTCTAGAAAATAAGTGCGATATGTTATTCTTAGTGCACAAAATATAATAGTCGTTTATAGAGATTTGATTTGAAATTCATACTAGCCCGTACAATGAAAAATAATTGCTCGTAATTCCAGAGTACCAATTTGTTAATGACTCAGAAAAATAACATGGCGGCCTGCTCTCAAAAAACTTTCGATGGATAGAATAAATAATTGAAATAAAAGTTGTGAAAATTGTATAAATTAAAAATCTCCAATCTTTCTTTAGTAAAATTTCCCGTTAATGACCATCATTAACCTAGGCAAGGTGGTATATGTGATTGGGATTTAACATTATCAGTAATTTATTGAACAGACAGAGAAAAGTTTTGTTGTGTGCATCGGTTCAGTGTTTGAAATAACCATGTACTATCCATATACTGTAAAGCACAAATTCTTCATTTCTATCATAAATAATACCTATTTATTAAAATTTTAGCAGACGTCTTTTAAATAGAAAATAGTGTCTTGCGATCATGAAGAATAGGTTTTGAATAGCAAGGTTTCATTTGACTTACAATTTTTTTCAGAAACACAGAAGAAAAAGGTATTTGTATATAGTTTTGTATATTCACTTCGTTGTGTGTAGAGCTTTTAAAAATACGTTGAATCCTTATTCTAATCTAATCTTCTTCTAATGTAATTACTTTTCGTACTTCAAATGTTGTAGTAATTATTCTGTAAGAGCTTCGGCATTATTTCTAAATGGACATCGAAAAACATTATAGTTTTATAAGAGCAGGCCGCCATGTTATTTTTCTGAGTCATTAACAAATTGGTACTCTGGAATTACGAGCAATTATTTTTCATTGTACGGGCTAGTATGAATTTCAAATCAAATCTCTATAAACGACTATTATATTTTGTGCACTAAGAATAACATATCGCACTTATTTTCTAGAACCAAATTGTAATCAGTTTTACTTATATGTATGTATGTTCAATGTGAACTTGCACCTTGAATAAAATATCACAGTTACTTTTCATGGTAATATATTATTACTAAATTTAGATAATATACACTTTACGTATGTTCACTTTGAACTGGCACCTTGAATAACATATCAGTTACTTTTCGTGATAATTTATTAGTAGATCGTTTAAATTTTGAAAGGTTTAAATTTTTGAGTACCTTCTTTTGAACATGGCCTGACCTTTTCATTTTTATGATTTTTTTAGGATATCAGTTACTTTTTAAAGTACAAATATATAGAGCAGCTTTCTAGTAATTCAAGTATCACAAATATATGTATTTTCGATTCTTATCACATAACTTTGTATAAGTAACAATTTATGCAATACAGTTCAAAATAATTGAAATATATATGGTATATATGTACATATATAAAATATATAATTATATTATAGTATACATATATATTTTATTTAATCATATATGTAAATGTTTGTATAATTGTAATAACTTTTAACGATACATTGCACATTTATTTCAATTGCAACAGAATGAATTTATATTCTTGTATGAATATTGAAAATAAAGAATGGGCCCCTTCATCGCCCATTTTCATGAGAACGCATCCATATATTTTTCTTCGTCTCTCCGATTTTAACACGACATACATATTTCTGTCTGATAATTTTTTTCTTGATGATACTTTTTGAAATGTCATGAAGCCTAGGTCAAATAAGAAACTTATTGCACTCGTTTTAATGCAGCGCTTACAGCAGCTCTTATAAAGTGCCAGAGCAGCCGATATTTTATTTTGGCGCTTACAGCAACTTTTATACAGTACTAGAACAGTTGATGTTTTAATGTAGCGTTTACGGCAGCCTTTATACAGCGCCAGAGCAGCCGATGTTTTATTTCGGCGCTTACGGCAGCCTTTATACAGCGCCATTATTTAATTTGTTCTAAGAACAATATGTATGCTCCTTGTGCTACTTTGGGCCATTTTTTCTTGAACACTTCCATATCATTAGAGTAATACCATTCCGATTTTGTGTCAGCTCTCGACATACACGTGTAGTTACCACGATTCATTTTTTCACCTTCGTGAAATATAGCGCTTATTACCTTGTACTTTTTTTTATTAATCGTGATATTACTCGTCGGCACGGCGGTAATCCGATTGTTGATAATTTTTTTAGAAGCACCGTTTACAAAAGTATATAAATTGAGCTGTATTACTACGACGGATAAAATTGATTCCATTACGGTTTTCTTTTTCAACACGGTACCCTTACATTCGTTACAATTGCTGTTTATCGTTTTCCATTTAGAAAATTCTACATTAATTAAACTTTGTAGAGTGACACCTTTTTTCCTTTTTAATGTTGAATATATAGGTAATATTAACAAACTACTGCTTTCCAGCTTAGTTACATTTTAATTACATTTGACATTCGAGCAACATGTTACGTGCTTTAATTCGAGTTCTAATACATCATTGATGTCGGAATACGTCGACATTAGAGCCGTAAAAAATTCCGAAACATCTTGTTGTGTTCGTTCTTCGAAGCGTTTTCCGACAGATCTTCTAACCGCTTGAATGTTGCAATATTCACGTTCACCATACGCGCAGATGGTATCAGTCAATGCCTTCGATGCTTTATTTTTCAGTATTTGTTGCCTAATACGTACGCAATGAAACGCACATTGTAATATTACATTAGCGTAACACAAAACAGCATCGTTATTGCAAAGGTCATATATTTTCTACGTAACTATACTTTCTGGTTCTTCACAATCATAATTCTGCACATCATCAATGATATTAGGGATAGCCCATCGACGATCGTACATTTTTACAACCTTTTTCTCGGACGGATTGATTTGTGGCAGTTCAGATTTGAATATAGATCTCAGTCGATTATATTCTACAATGGCTCTCGAGTTTGCTTTAACTGATGCTGGATTGAAATTTATCAACTGTAGGCCTTCCAATTTACTTACTTGTGACAAACCTACATAGGCTTGACCATCACTGAATACAGTCGTTCCTAAATCAATCATTGCATTGTTACATGTAATTCCTTGACTTTTGTGTATAGTTATTCCATAACTGAGAGACAATGGAAATTGTTTCCGATGTACCACTAATTTGTGGAATACTTCAAATTTAATATCTACTTTCGTTATTGCGATTTCTTTGTTATCCGAAATAACTATTTTGATGGAATCAATACAATTGCCGTCAGCAGAGCGTATAACTGCAATTACATTGCCTATCATTCCATTGACAAGTCCCAAAGTTACGTCAATGTTTCGTCGAATCATCACTTTAGCGCCAATTTTAATCGCTATTACTCTTTCAATGCCAGCTGTTTCAGACACTTTATCATCTTTGTCTTCCAAAATTTTATGCACTTTTTTTTTCATTGCTGGAGTACAGTCGACATCATCTTCTGCTATCAGTAGAATTTCATCGCTGTCGATTTTATCGAGCATTGCTGTGTTCAAAACCTTGCACAAATAACACGTGGGTAATAAACAAATTGTATCAATCGGTAATTGATACATATAAGTGCAAAGTTCATTCAATTTTTCGTCGCAACTACTTTCTTTAAAATTGATTTTTCTAGACTGAAGAACATTGATGTCAGAATCCGTTACTAAACCTCTATTCGTATTCTAGAAAGTATATCACAATATGTATTGTCGCATCTTTGTCGCATATTAATCAAAAGTTCGTCGTACTCGAACAATCTCCACAAATCACATCCACCCATGGTACCTAAATACTTCTGAATCTCTGATCGAGACATTTTAACAAACGAAAATTGTCCTTTTACAGGAGGAAGCTGCAACAAGTCCCACAACAAGAGAACGTGTTTTCTGCTAAAGAAACCATCATCTGTATCTGTCGTTTCAAAGATTTCACATAATCGTAAATTGATAAACATAAGTGTCACATTTGAAATCATGGATACTTCATCGATTATAAATAATTCGACATTCTTTAATTTGTCTCTCAAAGTTTTCAAGACCATGTCTGACAATTGCGTATATTTTGGTGTAGATTCATGACTAACGGGTAGTTGAAACATTCTATGGATTGTCAAGCCATCGATATTGAATGCTGCGATACCCGTGGGAGCAGATATGGCAGTCGTTTTTTCCAAATTTATTCTGATCCAATGTTTAATCGTTTCAATTAGAAAACTTTTCCCTGTACCATCTTCGCCACTTACGTACAGTCGCAGAATCTGATTCTTATCTTGTAAAATAATTGGCATATTCCATCAAAGACTCTTTTCTGGTCTTCGTTCAATTGCGACATCATTTGCGATAAATCATTCGGGTCGTCAATCTTACCAAAATCTTCCAGATCTTTCATCGCGTCGTCAGCTTCTATCGGATTACAATCCAGTTCATCGTCATCGGATTTGTCTCTGTCTGCTGTTTTCAGATTATTTTCGCGCTTCTCGATTAATTCAGCAACGTTCTCAAAAGCTTTCTGTATTTCTTCGAGCCTTTCGTGATATTTCATTGCCTTCGTTAAAACAGACTCTGAATTCTTAAAGGCATCCGTGTAAGTCTCGAATGTACCTTTGAGTTCACTCAAACCTCTCCATGGTTTGAACAGAAGAAGCAGCGAGTAAAAGTATTTTTCGGGCTTAGTTTTTATATTAAATCGATAATGGTTAATTAAATAACCCTTTTTTCGTTTTTTTTAAATAAACCCGATGCCAGTTTGTAACACTTGACTTCGTCATTATTTGGCATCTGTTTCGTAATTTCTCAGAATCTGGCAAAATCGTACAAATTCAATGATTCTAATTCCTGAGGTCTATTTGGATAGTAATCATCGATGAGTGACGAACAGTAAATATTCGTAGAATTTTCATCAAAAGCTTTAATTTCATTAAATGTTTTAACTTTTCTATTTCTCAACTCATTAACATCGATCCATTTGACCATGGTATCATTATCCATACCGTACAAGGGATTCCCTAATAGTGTATCCGCAGCTTCTAAAGCACCGCATTCTCTGTTATTTAATGAACGCATTGCAAAATTCCACAGTTTCGATGCCAAGGACTTATTCGAATCTATCACTTCAGAGTCTGTATTGCATTTTTCCGACTTTGTCGTGTATTTTGTTAAATATGAGTTTAAAAACTCTGATTTTTCTCCAATAAATTGTATGTCCATATTTCCCTCCCAGACTAATTTGATAGCCGGATTATAATCGTTTATAAACCTTTCCGACTCCTTGCGAGGAAGATCGTACAATCTGCTCTTACTGCGTAAATTTTTTCTACCGACTATCGAAGTGATAACGTCTCTTAAAACGAAATTCTCAGTAACTGGCCGAGGAAAATCGAACCGACACTTTCTGTATATATTAGTTTCCGTTTTTTTCGTACGCATGCAATACGAGTTATGTTTATGATTCTGATCACTTATTACCGTATCGTACAACGTTGGCGAAACATTTTCATCTGGAATTTCACACGTTACGTATTTTCGAATAAACGTAGCAACTTCTTCATCCGGCGATTTTCCTATTACTGGAGCATCTTTTATCCAAATCATACAATGCATGTGCTGAATACCTCTACTTTGATATTCCAATCGCCAGAAGTAATGAATAACCTTTCCTATTGGATTATTGGACGAACAAATAAAATCAATCATGGCTTTGAATTTTATGCACATGAATCTAGAAGTACTTACAGGATTGTATGCGACTAGTTCGCTGATGCCTAACTTCTCTTTATCGGGATTCATATCTCGTAAATATTCAATCGGACCATTTCCATTCACTAGAACTCAAAGTCAAAAACCACGTCGCTGGACCGTAATGCAAAGTCATGCATTTTACATTATTGGACGGTTGTCGCCAAAATTGATCCGTATTTCTCAATTTTGCGAAAATACTCATTAAATTCGATTCTAATTCGTAACCTTTCAATTCGTTCAAGTATCTACCAGCAGTGTATCTCTCTCGTGGGTTAGTAACCATTATCGTATAATAGATACCACTTTTCAACTGTCGGTAGTTAGCATCATTGAGAAGGAAAAACAGATACTGCAGATTCAACCTGAATTTATTATGTTTCGACATCAATCGTGTTCTAATAAATAAATAATCCGGCAATGCAAAGTTTCTATCTTCTCGTTGTCCATTGACACCATCAAGATATAAATCAGGGAAACACATGACATCCAGATATTTATAACGAAAAGAAGACGGACGAGGACGGGGACGGCGAAACGCCGAATAATATATGATAATATATATGATAATACGAGGGTCACTATTTATATTTCGGGTATTGGCAACACTGATGTCATGTGAGTCCATCTGACGGTTCCATCGTAAAGTTTGACATTTTTGACGATATACGTACTCAGAACATTTTGTCATACGGACGCTATTTGTTTATTTTATATTATATTTAGTTGAAAGTTTCGTCTCGGCAACAAATGGAACTAAATCGTGAACATTTTCGTGCGATGATTTTTTACGACTTTCGACGTGGATTATCACAACAAGAGTGCGTCAATTAACTTAATTTGACTTTTGGCGATGAAGCTCCATCAAAAACCACTGTGTATCGCTGGTATAGTGAATTCAATCGTGGTCGTAGTTCGCTGTCCGACGAGTTTCGTGAAGGTCGTCCAAAATCGACTGTAGTGTCAGAAAACATCGATGCTGTGCACGAAATGATTAAGCACGATCGTCATGTAACCTATTGTGAGATTGAGGCATTCCTAAGCATTAGTTCCACCAGCATATATGCGATTTTACATGAACACTTAGCTGTGCAAAAGTTATGTTCGCGTTGGATCCCACATAATTTGACAATCGCTCAAAAAAAGGCTCGTGTCGATTGGTGCAAAGAAATGCTTAAGAAATACAATCGCGGTGCTTCAAAAGACGTTTATAAAATCGTGACAGGTGACGAATCATGGATATATTCGTATGAGCCCGAAAGTAAGCAGCAGTCGACTGTATGGGTGTTCCAAGATGAACCAAATCCAACAAAAGTTGTTCGAGCACGAAGCACTTCAAAGAAAATGGTGGCCTGTTTCTTCGGAAAAACTGGTCATATTGCAACAGTGCCTCTAGAGGATCGTAGAACAGTAAATTCTGAGTGGTACACAACCATCTGTTTGCCAGAAATCTTCGGTGAAATAAGGAAAACAAACAAGAGACGTCGGATTGTTCTTCATCAAGACAATGCGAGCTCTCACACATCGGCTCAAACAAGAGACTATTTGAGCACTCAAAACATCGAATTGATGGGTCATCCGCCGTACAGCCCTAATTTGGCACCCAATGATTTTTTTTTGTTCCCATCCGTGAAGAATAAACTGCGTGGTCAACGATTTTCATCGCCCGAAAAAGCTATTGAAGCGTTCAAAAATCATGTTTTGGAGATACCTCATTCGGAATGGAATAAATGCTTTGAAAATAGGTTTAAGCGCATGCAAAAGCGTATCGATCATCGTGGCGAGTACTAAGAAAAACAATAAAAATATATTCGCAGCTTAACTATTTGATTTTGTTCCTATTCCCGAAATATAAATAGTGACCCTCGTAATATATGATAATAATACATAAATAAATATACATATATATACATTCTTCATTTTATTTAAATAAAAATCCTATAGATAAAACTTTATAACCCTAACATATTATGAATTGTTAAATAAATCGCAAAACATTATTGATACTATAATTATTTGGTGAATAACATTATTGATAATAATAAGAGAAATAATAGAAAATGGTATTGTGATTGTGATTGAAACAAACATTCTTTCTAAACAGAGTTCGATTATAGTATAAGTTTCTTGATTTAAAATGTGCTATATTTAAATCATTTATTTATTTTTTTCGTTCAAGTACATTTAACAGCAAAAACTGCATATACGTAGGTATGTATTTAACTCTACTGCCATTACTTGAAACAAATACATTATTCGATATTAACAAATTGGAACTCTGGAATTACGAGTATTTTTCATTGTACAGACTAGGTTTAAATTTTTGAGGACCTTCTTTTGAACATGGCTTGACCTTTTCATTTTTATGATTTTTTGGAGATAGGGTGAGAGAGAACGAATGAGGGTAAGAGAAGACGAGATAGGCAAAAGAGGGTGAAAGAGGACGAAATTGGGTGAAAGAGGGCGAAAGAGGACGAAAGAGGACGAAAGAGGGTGAAAGAGGACGAAAGAGGGTGAAAGAGGGTGAGAGAGAATTAAAGAAAGTGAGATAGGACGAAAGAGGGTGAGAGGACAAAAGAGGGTGAAAGAGGGCGAAAGAGGGTGAAAGAGGACGAAAGAGAGTGAAAGAGGACATAAGGGGGTGAGAGAGGGCGAAAGAGGGTAAAAAAGAATGAAAGAAAGTGAGATAGGACGAAAGAGGGTGAGAGGACAAAAGAGAGTGAAAGAGGGCGAAAGAGGGTGAAAGAGGACGAAAGAGAGTGAAAGAGGACATAAGGGGGTGAGAGAGGGCGAAAGAGGGTGAGAAAGAATGAAAGAGTGTTAGAGAGGACGAAAGAGAGTGAAAGAGGACGAAAGAGGGTGAGAGGGAATGAAAGAGGGTGAAAGAAGACGAAACAGGGTGAAAGAGGGTGAGAGGGAATGAAAGAGGGTGAAAAAGGACGAAAGAGGGCAAAAGAGGGTGAAAGAGGACGAAAGAGGGTGAAAGAGGGTGAGAGAGGACGAAAGAGGGTGAGGTAGGACGAAAGAGGGTGAAAGAGGACAAAAGAGGGTGAGAGGACGAAAGAGGGTGAAAGAGGGCGAAAGAGGGTGAAAGAAGACGACAGAGAGTGAAAGAGGACGAAAGGGGGTGAGAGGGAATGAAAGAGGGTGAAAGAGGGTGAGAAAGGACGAAAGAGGGTGAAAGAGGCGAAAGATGGTGAAAGAGGACGAAAGAGGGTGAAAGAGGATGAAAGAGGACGAAAGAGCCGAAAAATGGTGAAAGAGGACGAAAGAGGATGAAAGAGGACAACAGAGGGTGAGAGAGAACGAAAAAACTGAAAAAATAGGACGAAAGAGGGTGAATTAGGGCGAAAGAGGGGAGGGAGTGCGGGTGGGGGTGGGGGTGGGGGGACGGGATGTGGGAGGGAAAGGGGTGGGTGGAAGTTGAGGGAGGTGTGAGTGAAAGATGAGAAGAGATTTATATATATGATCAATTAAAATTAATATTAATCAAAATTAATATTTGTCGCTAGTGGTGAAAATAAGCTTAAACAACTTGTCTACGACGTAACTAGCAATTTTATTTCATTATTTCACGACGTTTCGACCATTTGGTTGTGGTCCTTTTCAAGTGAAATTTCTACAACATAATGTTACACAATATTTTTTAACATACGAAAACTCATTTAAGTGTTAAATTAATAAAATAAGTATAAATTTTATAAACATACCATCAATTAAACCGAGGTTAACATAACATCACACCGGTGTTATTTGAAATCGAAAGTTAAACGTTAAAAGAGGAACACGTCCCATCGTTATGATGTTTCGTCAACGACTAAACTTGAAACGCGCCACTAAACAATCTTTATCATTTTGTCGTAAATGTTTGTCAAATTCTCGGTGTCTTTCTGTAGGTTAACTGTATTGTCATGTTTCTTTATGAAGAACATTTCAGCAATCTCTCTCTTTCTTACATGTTTCTCGTTATGTAAAATTGTCGGTGATTTCCAATCAAAGCTATGCCCAAAATCACATCTGTGTTTGCTCAAAACCGAATGATTAGACTCATGTAATTTAATATTGCTGGCATGTTCCTTCACTCTAGTGCATAAATGTTTTTTTGTTTGTCCAATGTATGATGCATTACAATTTTCACAATTAATCTTGTAAACTACATTCGTTTTAATATCATTAGTTATTAAATCTTTACCTCGTTTTATCAGCCTATTCAACTTTTTTGGCAAACTATAAACGACATTTATGTTAGCATTATTAAGTGACCTTTTAATACTGTCGCTAACGTCTTTAACGTATGGGAGTGGAATTACATAATTCTTATCTTGAGCCGAATTCACATTAACGTTATTATCTAAATCATTACTCAAACTGTCGTTATTATCCGCATTGTGACCGTTACCATTCCTGTTGTTATTCAGTACATTAATTCTTTTATTTACATACTTATTAATAATATAATCCGGAAAACAATTATTAATTAAAATGTTCTTTACAATCTCAATATTCGTATTATGAAATTGTTCGTTAGAAAGTAAAATTGCATGGTTTACTAAATTGTAAATCGTATTAATTTTGTACTTAATAGGATGACTCGAAAGAAAATTGATGTATCTGCCAGAACATGTAAGTTTCCTAAACCAATTAGTTGTCAATTTATTCCCATTGCGGATAACTGTAGAATTTAAAAAATTAATAGAAGAATTGGTCCCTATTTCATGTGTGAATTTTAAACGTTCATGATAATTATTAAATGTACTTAAAATTTCATTTATTTTAGAGCTAGGTAAAATAACAAAAATGTCGTCCACATATCTATAAAAAGTCTGAACTTTAAAACTTAAAGAATTTAAACAATTTGTTTCCAAGTCATCCATTACTAAGTCAGCTAGTATCGGTGATAGAGGGGATCCCATAGGGCTTCCATAAATCTGTTCATAATACTGCTCGTTAAATTGAAAACTAGTTGAAGTAAATATTACATCACAGCGTATAGGAACTGTTGCAAATTAAATTTAGTTTTTAGACTTATGTCACTCCAACGACTTTCAATTGCAGAAAAAACTAAATCTTTTGGAATATTTGTAAACAACGAACAAACATCTAAGGAAATCATTACGTCATCGTCATTAACCCTTGTATTTTTAATAGTATTCACAAAAGTCCAAACATCCTTAACATTTGAATCCGGTTTCTTAACAGACTTAACTAATATCTCATGAATGTAACTGGCAATATTATAAAAAGTAATTTACCACGGTGTTATGGACTCCCGAAGATCCATAAGAACGGGTATCCATTGAGAATCATTGTGTCATCGTTAGGCAGTCCCTTTTATAATATTGCCAGTTACATTCATGAGATATTAGTTAAGTCTGTTAAGAAACCAGATTCAAATGTTAAGGATGTTTGGACTTTTGTGAATACTATTAAAAATACAAGGGTTAATGACGATGACGTAATGATTTCCTTAGATGTTTGTTCGTTGTTTACAAATATTCCAAAAGATTTAGTTTTTTCTGCAATTGAAAGTCGTTGGAGTGACATAAGTCTAAAAACTAAATTTAATTTGCAACAGTTCCTATACGCTGTTGATGTAATATTTACTTCAACTAGTTTTCAATTTAACGAGCAGTATTATGAACAGATTTATGGAAGCCCTATGGGATCCCCTCTATCACCGATACTAGCTGACTTAGTAATGGATGACTTGGAAACAAATTGTTTAAATTCTTTAAGTTTTAAAGTTCAGACTTTTTATAGATATGTGGACGACATTTTTGTTATTTTACCTAGCTCTAAAATAAATGAAATTTTAAGTACATTTAATAATTATCATGAACGTTTAAAATTCACACATGAAATAGAGACCAATTCTTCTATTAATTTTTTAAATTCTACAGTTATCCGCAATGGGAATAAATTGACAACTAATTGGTTTAGGAAACTTACATGTTCTGGCAGATACATCAATTTTCTTTCGAGTCATCCTATTAAGTACAAAATTAATACGATTTACAATTTAGTAAACCATGCAATTTTACTTTCTAACGAACAATTTCATAATACGAATATTGAGATTGTAAAGAACATTTTAATTAATAATTGTTTTCCGGATTATATTATTAATAAGTATGTAAATAAAAGAATTAATGTACTGAATAACAACAGGAATGGTAACGGTCACAATGCGGATAATAACGACAGTTTGAGTAATGATTTAGATAATAACGTTAATGTGAATTCGGCTCAAGATAAGAATTATGTAATTCCACTCCCATACGTTAAAGACGTTAGCGACAGTATTAAAAGGTCACTTAATAATGCTAACATAAATGTCGTTTATAGTTTGCCAAAAAAGTTGAATAGGCTGATAAAACGAGGTAAAGATTTAATAATTAATGATATTAAAACGAATGTAGTTTACAAGATTAATTGTGAAAATTGTAATGCATCATACATTGGACAAACAAAAAAACATTTATGCACTAGAGTGAAGGAACATGCCAGCAATATTAAATTACATGAGTCTAATCATTCGGTTTTGAGCAAACACAGATGTGATTTTGGGCATAACTTTGATTGGAAATCACCGACAATTTTACATAACGAGAAACATGTAAGAAAGAGAGAGATTGCTGAAATGTTCTTCATAAAGAAGCATGACAATACAGTTAACCTACAGAAAGACACCGAGAATTTGACAAACATTTACGACAAAATAATAAAGATTGTTTAGTGGCGCGTTTCAAGTTTAGTCGTTGACGAAACATCATAACGATGGGACGTGTTCCTCTTTTAACGTTTAACTTTCGATTTCAAATAACACCGGTGTGATGTTATGTTAACCTCGGTTTAATTGATGGTATGTTTATAAAATTTATACTTATTTTATTAATTTAACACTTAAATGAGTTTTCGTATGTTAAAAAATATTGTGTAACATTATGTTGTAGAAATTTCATTTGAAAAGGACCACAACCAAATGGTCGAAACGTCGTGAAATAATGAAATAAAATTGCTAGTTACGTCGTAGTCAAGTTGTTTAAGCTTATTTATATATATATTATATATATCAGGAGACGCGGTAGTGTCTCCGGCCATGTTCAAACCCTAAAAGACCTTAAAAGACATTACAAGTCTCCTTATCCTGCACCATCAAAGTCCATTTTTTGGGGGTGTAGAACTACTAAAATATAAAAAATTTTAAATTGCACGTAATATAACCTGAAAGGCGGCATCGCCACGAGTAATTTGAGCCAAGAAAAAATAAAATCGGTCAAGCCGTTCTGGAGATACAAACGGTCAAAAAGTGACGTTTTTCATGAAAAATGAAGTAACGTCGTCTTCTTCTTCTTCTTCTTCTTCTTCTTCTTCTTCTCTGTCCGCGTATAAATCTCTTCTCACCTTTCACTCACACCTCCCTCAACTTCCACCCACCCCTTTCCCTCCCACATCCCACCCCCACCCCCACCTTCACTCCCACCCCTCTTTCGCCTCTTTCACCCTCTTTCGTCCTCTCTCACCCTCTTTCGTCCTCTCTCACCCTCTTTCACCCTCTTTCGCCCTCTCTCACCCTCTTTCGTCCTCTTTCACTCTCTTTCATTCTCTCTCATCTTCTTTCACCCTGTTTCGTCTTCTTTCACCCTCTTTCATTCCCTCTCACCCTCATTCGTCCTCTCTCACCCTATCTCCAAAAAATCATAAAAATGAAAAGGTCAAGCCATGTTCAAAAGAAGGTCCTCAAAAATTTAAACCTAGTCTGTACAATGAAAAATACTCGTAATTCCAGAGTTCCAATTTGTTAATATCAAATCATGTATTTGTTTCAAGTAATGGCAGTAGAGTCAAATACATACCTACGTATATGCAGTTTTTGCTGTTAATTGTACTTGAACGAAAAAAATAATTAAATGATCTAAATATAGCACATTTTAAATCAAGAAACTTATATAATCGAACTCTGTTTAGGAAAAGGTAAAACATTTCAGTTGCCTCTGCCTTTACAAGAAACATTGGATAAGGTATGTCCTCCGGAAGATCCTATAAATTTGAATCACGAGTTGCACATTCTCGTTCGAGGTATACCCAAGAAATCTAAAGTGGTTTGGGAAAATTTGGTAGATATTAATAAAATGTATAAGGCTTTACAATGGTTGAAAGAAAATAATCCTCATTACTCGAAAATTCGTCTTCCAGCGTCAATTGATAATCTATTAAAGGATAAGTTGCAGGAAACAGAATATAGGATTGTCGATGAGGAAAGCGACAATGACGAAATAAATGAGGTGGTTGAGGAATTACCAGCATTGAATTTGTACAATGTACAGCAAAACAAAAATAATAATGATCAAACCGTTTTAAAACGTACGGCTTTTCTCACACAAATCACTGAACATTCGGATATTAACGATCAATATACAATATACCCAATACACGCGAAAAGAATCGATAACGAATCTGCATTAAAGCTTTATCAAATGGTGAAAATTGAAGATTTTCCAATGGATAATCGTTATAAATATCTGGATGTCATGTGTTTCCCTGATTTATATCTTGATGGTGTCAATGGACAACGAGAAGATAGAAACTTTGCATTGCCGGAATATTTATTTATTAGAACACGATTGATGTCAAAACATAGTAGATTCAGGTTGAATCTGCAGTATCTGTTCTTCCTTCTCAATGATGCTAACTACCGACAGTTGAAAAGTGGTATCTATTATACGATGATTGTTACTAACCCACGAGAGAGATACACTGCTGGTAGATACTTGAACGAATTGAAAGGTTACCAATTAGAATCGAATTTAATGAGTATTTTCGCAAAATTGAGAAATACGGATCAATTTTGGCGACAACCGTCCAATAATGTAAAATGCACGACTTTGCATTACGGTCCAGCGACGTGGTTTTCGACTTTGAGTCCTAGTGAATGGAAATGGTCCGATTTGGGTGAATATTTACGAGATATGAATCCCTATAAAGAGAAGTTAGGCATCAGCGAACTAATCGCATACGATCCTGTAAGTACTTCTAGATTCATGTGCAAAAAATTCAAAGCCATGATTGATTTTATTTGTTCGTCCGATAATCCAATAGGAAAGGTTCGATGTTAATGAGGTGAGAAATAGAAAAGTTAAAACATTTAATGAAATTAAAGCTCTCGATGAAAATTCTACGAATATTTACTGTTCGTCACTCATCGATGATTACTATCCAAATAGACCTCAGGAATTAGAATCATTGAATTTGTACGATTTTGCCAGATTCTGGGAAATTACGAAACAGATGTCAAATAATGACGAAGTCAAGTGTTACAAACTGGCATCGGGTTTATTTTTAAAAAAACGAAAAAAGGGTTATTTATTAATTAACCATTATCGATTTAATATAAAAACTGAGCCCGAAAAATACTTTTACTCGCTACTTCTTCTGTTCAAACCATGGAGAGATTTGAGTGAACTCAAAGGTACATTCGAGACTTACACGGATGCCTTTAACAATTCAGAGTCTGTTTTAACGAAGGCAATGAAATATCACGAAAGGCTCGAAGAAATACAGAAAGCTTTTGAGAACGTTGCTGAATTAATCGAGAAGCGCGAAAATGATCTGAAAACAGCAGACAGAGACAAATCCGATGACGATGAACTGGATTGTAATCCGATAGAAGCTGACGACGCGATGAAAGATCTGGAAGATTTTTGTAAGATTGACGACCCGATTGATTTATCGCAAATGATGTCGCAATTGAACAAAGACCAGAAAAGAGTCTTTGATGGAGTATGCCAAGTTTTACAAGATAAGAATCAGATTCTGCGACTGTACGTAAGTGGCGAAGGTGGTACAGGGAAAAGTTTTCTAATTGAAACGATTAAACATTGGATCAGAATAAATTTGGAAAAATCGACTGCCATATCTGCTCCCACGGGTATCGCAGCATTCAATATCGATGGCTTGACAATCCATAGAATGTTTCAACTACCGGTTAGTCATGAATCTACACCAAAATATACGCAATTGTCAGACATGGTCTTGAAAACTTTGAGAGACAAATTAAAGAATGTTGAATTATTTATAATCGAAGGAATTACATGTAACAATGCAATGATGGATTTAGGAACAACTGTATTCAGTGATGGTCAAGCCTATGTAGGTTTGTCACGAGTAAGTAAATTGGAAGGCCTACATTTGATAAATTTCAATCCAGCATCAGTTAAAGCAAACTCGAGAGCCATTGTAGAATATAATCGACTGAGATCTATATTCAAATTTGAACTGCCACAAATCAATCCGTCCGAGAAAAAGGTTGTGAAAATGTACGATCGTCGATGGGATATCCCTAATATCATTGATGATATGCAGAATTATGATTGTGAGAAACCAGAAAGTATAGTTACGTGGAAAATATATGGCCTTTGCAATAACGATGCTGTTTCGTGTTACGCTAATGTAATATTACAATGTGCGTTTCATTGCGTACGTATTAGGCAACAAATACTGAAAAATAAAGCATCGAATGCATTGATTGATGCTATCTGCGCGTATGGTGAACGTAAATATTGCAACATTCAAGCGGTTAGAAGATCTGTCGGAAAACGCTTCGAAGAACGAACACAACAAGATGTTTCGGAATTTTTTACGGCTCTAATGTCGACGTATTCCGACATCAAAGATGTATTAAAACTCGAATTAAAGCACGTAACATGTTGCTCGAATGTCTAATGTAATTACAATGTAATTAAGCTGGAAAGCAGTAGTTTGTTAATATTACCTATACATTCGATATTAAAAAGGAAAAAAGGTGTCACTCTACAAAGTTTGATTAATGTAGAATTTTCTAAATGGGAAACGATAAACGGCAATTGTAACGAATGTAAGGGCACCGTGTTAAAAAAGAAAACCGTAATCGAATCAACTTTATCCGTCGTAGTAATACAGCTCAATTTATATACTTTTGTAAACGGTGCTTCTAAAAAAATTATCAACAATCGGATTACCGCCGTACCGACGAGTAATATCACGATTAATAAAAAAAAGTACAAGCTAATAAGCGCTATATTTCACGAAGGTGAAGAAATGAATCGTGGTCACTACACGTGTATGTTGAGAGCTGACACAAAATCGGAATGGTATTACGATAATGATATGGAAGTGTTCAAGAAAAAATGGCCCAAAGGAGCACAAGGGGCATACATATTGTTCTTAGAACAGATTAAATAATGGCGCTGTATAAAGGCTGCCGTAAACGCTACATTAAAACATCAACTGTTCTAGCGCTGTATAAAAGTTACCGTAAGCGCCAAAATAAAATATCGGCTGCTCTGGCGTTTTATAAAAGCTGCTGTAAGCGCTGCATTAAAACGAGTGCAATAAGTTTCTAATTTGACCTAGGCTTTATGACATTTTAAAAAGTATCATCAAGAAAATATTATCAGACAGAAATATGTATGTCGTGTTAAAATCGGAGAGACGAAGAAAAATATATGGTTGCGTTCTCACGAGAATGGGCGATGGAGGGGCCCATTCTTTATTTTCAATATTCATACAAGAATATAAATTCATTCTGTAGCAATTGAAATAAATGTGCAATGTATCGTTAAAAGTTATTACAATTATACAAACATTTACATATATGATTAAATAAAATATATATGTATACTATAATATAATTATATATTTTATATATGTACATATATACCATATATTTCAATTATTTTGAACTGTATTGCATAAATTGTTACTTATACAGAGTTATGTGATAAGAATCGAAAATACATATATTTGTGATACTTGAATTACTAGAAAGCTGCTCTATATATCTGTACTTTAAAAAGTAAGTGATATCCTAAAAAAATCATAAAAATGAAAAGGTCAGGCCATGTTCAAAAGAAGGTACTCGAAAATTTAAACGATCTAATAATAAATTATCACGAAAAGTAACTGATATGTTATTCAAGGTGCCAGTTCAAAGTGAACATATGTAAAGTGTATATTATCTAAATTTAGTAATAATATATTACCATGAAAAGTAACTGTGATATTTTATTCAAGGTGCAATTTCACATTGAATATACATACATATAAGTAAAACTGATTACAATTTGATTTTAGAAAATAAGTGCTATATGTTATTCTTAGTGCTCAAAATATAATAGTCGTTTATAGAGATTTGATTTGAAATTCATACTAGCCCGTACAATGAAAAATAATTGCTCGTAATTCCAGAGTACCAATTTGTTAATGACTCAGAAAAATAACATGGCGGCCTGCTCTCAAAAAACTTTCGACGGGTAGAATAAATAATTGAAATAAGAGTTGTGAAAATTGTATAAATTAAAAACCTCCAATCTTTCTTTAGTAAAATTTCGAATTTTCGTATCAACTTCCGATTTGTGTTATACCGTATTTTCAGGGAGTAAGTTATTGATCAGAAAACTTTGCCTTGTTGCTCGAAACGGGTGTATATTAAGTAAAATTTATAAATGTACAGTTCTCAGGCCAACTACAATAAAGCTATACGCTTAAAAAGTTTACTGATTATTTGTCGTAATATATTATACAATAAAAAATTACATATTAATTATTCAAGATACAAGTGAGAAATAAATATCATTAAAATATACAAAAAAAATTTATCAATTTGACTCTGAAAAGTAAGTGACATGGTTCTCAAAGTGCAAGGTTTCATTTGACTTACAATTTTCTTCAGAAACACAGAAGAAAAAGGTATTTGTATATAGTTTTGTATATTCACTTCGTTGTGTGTGTAGAGCTTTTAAAAATACGTTGAATCCTTATTCTAATCTAATCTTCTTCTAATGTAATACTTTTCGTATTTCAAATGTTGTAGTAATTATTCTGTAAGAGCTTCGACATTATTTCTAAATGGACATCGAGAAACATCATAGTTTTTTGAGAGCAGGCCGCCATGTTATTTTTCTGAGTCATTAACAAATTGGTACTCTGGAATTACGAGCAATTATTTTTCATTGTACGGGCTAGTATGAATTTCAAATCAAATCTCTATAAACGACTATTATATTTTGTGCACTAAGAATAACATATCGCACTTATTTTCTAGATTTAAATTGTAATCAGTTTTACTTATATGTATGTATATTCAATGTGAACTTGCACCTTGAATAAAATATCAATTCGACATTTTTTTATGCATTCGCCCAATGGTCCAAAATCAGTCACACCACTACTTGACGATTCTAGTAAGAAATAATTCATTTCCGTTTCTTTTTGTGCTAATCGTCTTTTATGCCGCGAAAAAATATCACGGTTACTTAATTTTTTATCCATTATATAAAAAATTATTTATTATGTAACCTAGAAAAATAACAATTATAATCAAATACGCATTAATATTGCACAAGGTACAATCATATGGAAATTCTAATCATTACAATAAAATATAAAAAACTTACTTTGACTTACTAAATTCTTTTTCACATATATAATCAACACTTATAATATTCTAACATCTGATCACCGCGATTACGATTACAGAAACGTGTCCGACTTTTCGTTTATCAAAGATTTTCATAGATTAAATCTTATCCAATATGTATCAACTACGTGTTTGATACATAAATAATTACGTATATGCGCAATATACCTGCTATGTATTACATATGTATTTTCACTTAGATACATCAAACATATTGCATTAATTGCATATTTAACACGTTATATTTCATCTATATATATAAGCACCGTCTGTCTGTTTCTCTGTATGTACGCGAACTACTTCCGCATTTGTGGACCGATTTTCGTGAAACTGATACCAAAATGTTGCAAATTTTTCGAGGGTGGCTGCTGTGGAGTTTTTTTTTTTGAATTTTTTATATTTTTTTTTTCTTCAAAGGAGGATATGTTTAATCTTTTTTTGCAATATTTCTGAACACATGGTATTAAAATGTTGCAAATTTTTTGGAGATAGCGACGATGCGATTTTTTTCAAGTGTAACACCTCCACCCACGCATCCACCCACACGCATGCGCATTTATGGACCAATTTTCACGAAATTAGTACCAAAATGTGGCAAATTTTTCTGACAAAACTGTTGTTTTATTTTTTTAAGTTTACGCCTCCACCCACGCACCCACCCACGCAATCGCATATTTACGAGCCGAATTTTTTAAAAAATGGTACCAAAATGTTGCAAATTTTTTGGAGATGGCGACGATGTGGTTTTTTCAAGTGTTACACCTCCACCAATGCATTCACCCACGCGCATGCGCATTTATGGACCAATTTTCACGAAATTGGTACAAAAATGTTGCAAATTTTTCTGAGAAAGCTGCTGTGTGGTTCTTTAAAGTTTTATCCCACCCACGTTTCCACCCACGCATTCACACATTTATTAACAGATTTTTTCGAAATTTGTACTCAAATTTTGTTGGGGATGGCTACTATCATTTTAACAAATTTTCATCATCCTATTCATCCACCCACGCACCCATGCACCTATGTGCAGACGCATTTATTGACTTGGTCACACCAAGAAGTAATTTTAAAAAAATTTGTGTACGTGTTTGTGATTATGTGTGCAATTCGTGTAAATAAACCTTTAATTTGTATGCCTTGACCATAGTAACATTTAAATTCAATATTCTTATTTTATACATACATTTCCTTCAACTTTTTTAAAATCAATGTGACACATAATACTGCTTAACCAAAATGTCTAAAGAGAGCAGCGAAAATGCATGCAGTTCAAATCAGCATAATGTAAGTAGATTTTAATTTTAGAAAGATAGAGACAGAGAGAAAGGGAGAGTGAGAGAGAAAGAGAGAGAGAGGAGAGAGAGAGAGAGAGAGAGAGAGAGAGAGAGAGAGAGAGAGAGATTATTAATTTATTATATTTATTTTATAATATAAGTAGTGAAGCACTTTTTGCAAAAAAATAATTTATTTAAGAAGAAGAAATGTTAGATATTACATGGTAATATAATTTATAATTGTGTTTTCGCGTCCGCGTTCTCGACCTCTTCCGGCTCTTGCCCATCGAGCTTTCTGTTTTACTGCAAAAAAATGTTTATATTACATAATATTTATTTATAATATTATATTATTAAATATAATATTGATAATATTGATATTATATATTATTTATTTTGATTTATAATGCTTTATTATTATAATTATTTTTTATTATTATATACTTACATTGGAATGTATTTTTTTCTACGTTTTCTGACGGTGTCATTGCAGGCTGTAGGTCGTCAACAGCTACCACCGTTGCAGGCTGTGTATTCTCAGCAGCCACCATTGCAGGCTGTGTATTCTCAGCAGCCACCACTGCGGGCTGTGGTTGTTTCGCCATAGCCAGCTGCTGCTGCAATTCTTGCAATTGCCTCTTTAAAATATTATTTTCAGCAAAAAGTGTTTCGCAGTAGCTGATGCCATTCTAAAAAAAGATATAGAATATACCTATAATCTCTCTCTCTGTCTCTCTCTCTCTCTCTCTCTTTCTCTCTCTCTCTCTCTCTCTCTGTCTCTCTCTCTCTCTCTCTCTCTCTCTTTCGGAGTAGGTGAGTCTCTACAGACGTGTTTATTATCGCTCCGTAATATAGTCTGTTTTCTGCCGCTTTTTGGCCCTTTGGGGCCTGCTCTTTTTCTTTTGCAGTCTGTCTAAGGCCTATATGCTTGACTTACCTATTTGTTAAGTGACCTAGCTTTGGATTCTCGGAGGATTTTTTCATTTTCTGGATATTCGTTTCATCAGCTGGAAATTCGTTAGATCATCTGTCACAGAAGCGTTGCTTGTTTACTTCCTTGAGTCGGGGACATGGACAAGGGCATAGGCGGCGACGCTGGAGGGAGCGAGCACAGTGGCGTAGAGATAAGGGGACTGGCCAAACAAACGTCTGCGGAAAATTTGATTTCGGGTATGTCAGATAGATTTTGTATTAGCGTAATGAATGTCTCGCGAGTAAATGCACTAGGAGCCACGATAAACAGGCATAGCGATGCTATTGCAAAGGCTCTTCTGGTGAGCAAGGAGACAGCTGCGACAGGGCGGTGATTGAGGGGGCATTTCGAGCGTGTCGCGATGCGTTCGTTGAGGTTTCCACTATCTTAATTAATATGCTGGATGCGAATACTGCGGGCCCGAGTCTGAAGATTGACGATATAAGGAAGGCTCTCGGAGAAGAACTGGATGCCTTGCAAAAAAAGAGTTCTAACAATTTTAAGGAGGACATCTGTCATTTGGGCACGCGTGACTCGGGTCGTCGTCGACTGTCAGAAAGGACTCTTATGCTTCCGTTCTGAGAAATACCAAGCCGGAGATAAAGTTATTACACGGTCCAATAGTTGAGCTGGACAACACTACTAGTTTTTTTGTTGTACCGGATGAGGACAAGAAGGACAAGTTTGCCTCGTCACAGGTGACCAAGGAGACCTTGTGTAAGGTGCTTAAACCGGCGGAATGCGGACTCAAAATTAAACGGATGACTTTGGCTAAAAATAATGCGGTCAGGATTGAGGCGCTGTCACCGGATATTGGCAGGATAAAGGCTCACCCAGGACTTGCGACTGCTGGACTCAAGATTAGAGAGAGCGTTAAGATGAATCCAAGGCTCATCGTTCACGGGGTTTCTGAGGAAATGTCGACTGTAGAGATTAGAGACGAGCTTATTGCACAGAATCTGAATGTTTCTACAGTAGAAGACGTAAAGGTCATATACGTGTTTAAATCTAAATCGGGAAGACATATTAAAAGCTGCGTTCTGGAGGTCACTCCGGCAATTCGCAAAACGCTTCTTAACCTGGGTCGAATTTATTTGCGTTATAATGCTTGCCCTCTGGCTGACCATGTCAGGGTGGTTCAGTGCTTCAGGTGTCTGTCATTCGGGCATATAGCAAAAAACTGCAGACTTGAACCGCACTGTGGACATTGTGCGGGGGAACACGAGATGAAGGACTGTAAGGAAAGAAAACGGGATCCTAGGTGTTTTAACTGTGGAAAACACAGGCCTCAGGGAGACCATTCTCATATGGCTGTGGACGGGAAGAGCTGTCCGATACTGGGCAGAAAAATCGAGGAAAAAGTAGCGAATATTAACTATGAGTAAGGCAATGCCAGTTCTTGATTTTGATGACTTTTGCATTTGCCATGTCAACTGCCAGTCACTAATGGCTCACTTTGATGAGTTCCGACATTACTTCGCACAAGAAGTTTTTCATATTATCTGTATGTCGGAGACGTGGCTACGACCTGAGATTTCAGATGTGATGGTTGGGTTGCCAGGATACTCGCTTTACAGGTGTGATAGGATCGGAAGAGCGGGAGGAGGAGTAGGATTCTATTTGTTAGACTCACTCAGGGCCTCTGTTCTTGTCAGTTCTGCTGGATCAATAATGGGAAGGTCTGAATACATTATCGCTGAAATTATGTTTAAGGATATGTCCAAATTGCTGTTGGCTGTCGTCTATCGTCCACCCAACATTGGTTTCATGGATGAGTTCTTCCGTGAGTTCCTTGATTTGCAAGTTGATTATAGACTTTCTGTCATCGTTGGAGATTTTAATGCCGATATGAATCAGGTGGCTTATGATAGTCAGCAAATATCGGGGTCCCTCGGGTTGCATCTTTTTCCTTTTTGCTACTCATCACCAGGAACCCGCACTTTTTTGTGCATTTGGGGTGGGGGGAAAAAACATGACTTGGCAGCGGGGGGGGGTTTTTTTCTTTCTTTTTTAATAGGGAAAGAGAAAAGGGGGGGGGGGGGTTTGGGGGGGGGGGGGGGGGGGGGGGGGGGGGGGGGGAAAAAAAAAAATTGTTGGGGGGGAAAAAGCCCGGGGGGGGGGGGGGGCCTTGGGGGGTTTGGTTTGGGGGGGGGGGGGTTTTTTGGGGGGGGGGGTGGGGGGTTTGGGGGGGGGGGGGGGGGGGTTGGGGAAAACGGAAGGTGAGTTTTTGGGGGGGGGGGGGGAAAACACAAAAAGGGGGGCCCCCTTTTTTTTTTTTTTTTTTTGGTTTTTTTTTTTGGGGATTTTTTTGGGGGGGACAACAAAAAACATAAAACCGGTTTGGGTTTTTTTTTTTTTTGGGAAAAAATTTTTTTTTTTGGGAAGCTGGGGAAAATAGCTTTTTTTTGGAAATTATGGAAATCCCCGGGGGTTTTGCAAATTAGGGGACACGTTTAGCCCTAGATAAAAACCAATTTTTACAAAAATCTAAAGATAGGGTTATGGCCCCAAAAAAGGGAAGGCTCCTAAATTTTTGGGAAAATTTTTTTTATTTAGGTGAGGGGGGTTTCCTTCCAGGGGGTCTTTAAATTTCCCTTCAAAAAACCAAACCCCCTTTTTAAAGCTTAAAAATATACCCGTTCAAAATTGCGGGTTGGGGGAGAATAAAAGTTTTGGGGGAGGACTTGGTAAAGTAATCCCCAAGAAAAAACTTTTTTACCAAACTGGGTTTAAATGATTAATGGAGGCCCCAAAAAAAGGGACTTAGAAGGAAAAAATGTTTTTTTGTTTTTCAAACCATAAAGGGGGGTTTTAAATTTTCTTGAAAAAAAAATAAAATTTTTCCCGATAAATTGAAGGTTCCTACCCCCCGTGGCGGGCCAGGGTTTTAAGGACCTGGTTTAAAATTCCTACATCTCCCTTTAATCGGGGAAAAAGGGTCGGCGGGACCTTTGCTTTTAAAACCCCCCGGTTTTGGCAAGGTACCAAAAAATACAAACCATGCTGATATTAAAAATTTTAAGTGCCAAAATTTTTTTTGTTTTAAACCCCCCCAAAGGGTTTGAATGTTTCCCCCCCAAAAAGGAAAAAAAAAACAAAAAAAATAAAAAAAAAAAAAAAAATAATAAAATTTTAACTGTCTCCGAAATAAAGGGGGGGGGAAATGGGGGGAATTTTATCTAAAATTTTGGTGGGTTTTAAAAAATTTCCGGGGGGGTTTCAACCACGGATTGGCAATTTACCAGTTGAAATTTAAAAATTTTCCCGAACTTAAAATCTTGTACGGAAAAAATTTTCCCCTAGAAATTTTTTTGCGATGTTTTTCTTGGCAAATTTAAAGCTTTTTTGGGGAAAAATTTGCATTTTTTTTCACACAGATTTTAAATTTTTCCCCCCGGAAAGGGGCTTCCCCGGTTAAAATTGCTAGAATTTTATTTTGTTTTTTGGTTACTTTTCCCCCAGAAAACAACCACTTCAAAAAAAAACAACATTAAAAAAAAAGCCCCAACCAAAAGTTTTTTTTCAGCCACATGTAGGGGCAAAAATTTTTTGGGGGATAACGGGAAAAAATTTTCCCCGGTTTTTTCAGGATTTTGAAATTGAAAAACCTTTAGGCCGAAAACTGGTCCAGGTTTTTTGTTTTTATTTTTTGGGGGGGGCACCCACATCCTTTTTTAGCCGTTCTTATTTTTTAAACACCTTTTTCACCAATTCTTTTGTCTTCCTAATTATTTTATTTTTTTTTTTTATGTAATTTTTAATCATTTTGGGATTTTTATTTTTTTTTTTTTTTTCCAGAATTTTTTTTTCTTTTTTTTCTTTATTTTTAAATTTCCCCTTTTTTTTTTTCTTTTTTTTTTTTCTTATTTTTTTTTTTTTTTTTTTTTTTCCCCTTTTTTTTTTTAAAAATTTTTCCGGGCCCTTTTTAAATCCTTTTTTTTTTTTTTTTATTTTTTTTTTTCTTCTCCCCCTTTTTTTTCCCCCTTCCTCTTTTTTTCCCTTCCCCCTTTTAAAAAATTTTTTTTTTTTCCCTTTTTTAAATTTTTCCTTTTTATTTTTTTTTTTTTTCTATTTTTAAAAAGCCAGACAAAGTGCTGGTGCCAGTGATACATAGTTGTGCCTTATTTCTGAGGGCGATTTCTATCTGACATGCCTGTTCTTTATGCCTGTTCTTTATTCTTTATTCTTTATTCGATTCATCTATTCACTGCAATCTCTTCTATTGTCTTGAACCTTAATGTATATTATTCTTATTGACCTTACTTTTATGTAATCTATTTTGATCTACTTTTGCATATATTTATTTCTTTTCTCTTTTGTAATCCACGATATTATTAGTCATGTAATTCTCATTTATCTAGCTTTCAGCTTCATGTTGGGTATCAAGTCATACTACTTGTACTTTTTTATTGAATTTAGATGTTCTTACTTTTGTATGTACTGGTTTTTGCGCCTGAGGGGATTCATCCCAGGGCGCCTACAAATAAAGCTTTATTCTATTCTATTCTATTCTCTCTCTCTCTCTCTCGCTCTCGCTCTCTCTCTCTCTCTCTCTCCCTCTCTCTCACTCTTTCTCTCTCTCTCTCTCTCTTACTCTCACTCTCTCTCTCTCTCTCACTCTCACTCTTTCTCTCTCTCTCTCACTCTCACTCTTTCTCTCTCTCTCACTCTTTCTCTCTCTCTCTCTCCCTCCCCTCTTTTCTCTCTCCTTCTCCCTCTCTCATTTTTTTATCAACCACCGTATCGCATGCAACAGGATTATCTTTCGCGGCACAATCGTTAGATCAATAACCGCTTTGATTCGGTACTTTATTTTCCGAATGATCGCTTTCGTGCATTTATGCGACGTTTTTATTGCGATTTATATGTTTATTCTATGTGTATCGGTGTCAGTGTACATGTTCTAACGTCGATAAGCGAACGTCAGGTGTGATCGATCACTTGGCATAAGTGTCGATTTTATTTTGCGAAATGTCCAACTTTACTGTACGTCGTGAAAACAACGTCAATAATTTTTTAGAAGTTGTCACCTTTTTATCGGTGATTCGCACGTACCTGTCCTGAATTTATCACAATTTTATTTATTGTCTACGTTAAACGCTTGACATATTTTGTTACGGCCGTAGCTGGCATCGCTCGTACCGCGTGTTTGATATCCGCTTTTTTCACGACAACTGTCACGGTTTTCCACTGTTACGCGGCGTGATTTTTTTAATCGGTCGTTACTATATTACGGTTTTCATTGTTCGTTAAACTACTAAGTGATATTAGATTAGGCTCGCGATTGATTGTCACTTGTTCAATTTATTTTTGACTCGTGTGTTCTTCACCGAAGATTTTTCGGATTTTTCCACTAGACTGCCGGATTTATTTCGGCAGCTGTCACGGTCGCCACTTGATTTCTCGCTATTGGTAATCGCGCCCGATATGCTACGTATATTTTCGCCAAGCTTCGATACCGCGAAGGCTCACTCGTGACTAATAACGACGCGCATTTTACTGTGACCGCGCGATCCGATCTTGAAGTCGGAATCGAGACTTACTACGGAAACAGGTAGCTCGCTTTCGTCGATTACAAGGTCGCCAGTTGTTTTAACCAGAGAAACAACAAGGTTACTTACGGTGATTTGATCCTCAGAGACATATGTCCCTTTGTTACGTGCTGGCGTCGTCACTGGCGTCGTGAGACGTGCTGACGCAATGGCTGCCTTTGTGTCGGCTTGCCAAGGTTCTCAGGTTACGTCGGATGACGTAATTTTATTCCGTCGTCAAACCTTTATACTGGATCGTCCCCGCCGTTCGGGTTACTAATTAATTTGATTTTTCAGGTCGTCTACGGCTGCCGAATGCTTCCAGGTTTCACCTCGGACCCTTAGTTTCGCTGGACTCGATCGCCATGGGATAGACGATGACGGGTGAGTAAATGTCACATTATTTAAGTTGCCAAATAAACTGCGTTTATTGTTTTTCAGGCTACGCACTATTTACATTCCGTTTAACACAACTCGATTGGTTATACGCGACAATTATTCACGTTCGAGATTAGTGTCTTTGTCCGCGCTTGCGATTGCTGAGTTACAGTTCGACTGTACTCCTTAAGCACTAGATAGGCTCCTGAGCTCTAGATGACAATAGCTCATGAGGCCTCGTCGCGCCGGCTTTTATAGCCGCCTCAGCGCTCGCCCCGCTCTTGGCCCGCCGGCCAATAGCATGACGCAGCCCCATCAGTGGTCCGCCGACCACTCAGTGACTTGCGCACTCGCGCTCTATACACGGTCGACTCGTGACGAGTTCCTATTTTATATAATATCTTAAGACTAATTATTTTTGTACTTTTATTATTTATTATTATATTTTTTTCTATCGCTTTATGTATACATCTATTTACAAGACCTTTAACTTACCAATAAAATTTGTTACAATATCAAAAATAATTAAATTAACAAAAATCAAAAATGATCTTCAACTAAAATATGTTTCTTAATATATAAAATTAAATAATACCTTTACATAACATCATAAATGATGGTTAACTTAAATCAGTTTTCCAGGTCCTAACTATTAGCTTAACGTAATATCACTAGTTGTCTTATTTATAATGACTGGACCTTATATTTTTGTATTTTTATGGATTTTACGTAATTAAATTAAGACTCTTGTAAATACGTTTCATTTATCCAAATATATGTATTTTGACATGTATGCGCAACTAAAATATATATGAACGTTTTTTCGTAAACTTTGAATAATCAACCAAAAATACGCAAACTAAATAAAATCATTATAGTTGCATGTAAATCATTATTCTGCATGCATTTCGCCTGTATGCGGTACTTAACGTTACTTTTTGACTAAAAGGTTAAATTATTGTTACAAACTTAAAACTGTGTGAAATACGCTTCTTTTGACTTACTAATTGTATTTTAGTCAAATCCGATATTTAAACTTATTTTTTGTTGAAAAAATAAAATTTTGCAAATAGCTTAAAAATATATAGAATACATTGTTTTTATTTATTTGCATGTATTTTGGCTGGTTTTGTCAAGTTATCTTTATTCCTTTGAAACGCATGTATTTTATATAACTAAACTTGCATAAACTAAATTAAACAAATAAAACAAAAAATCAACATACTTGAATCAATCCAAAATACATTTTGACTAACCTAATCCTTATAACTAGATAATGATATTTTATACATATCTTAATTTACCGGTTTCCGTTATTATCGGTTGTTGCTGCTTAGATCCTTCCTTCTGCAGAGGCAACCTTCCCGGAGTGCGATCTTTCACTGACGGTCGCAATGTGTCACATTGATTTAAAAAGAGTTGAAGGAAATGTATGTATAAAATAAGAATATTGAGTTTAAATGTTACTATGGTCAAGGGATACAAATTAAAGGTTTATTTACATGAATTGCACACATAATCACAAACATGTACACAAATTTTTTTTAAATTACTTATTGGTGTGATTTTGTGAAAATCACTCCTTAGGAGTGAGTTTCGATTTTTTACCCTGAGTCATTTAATAAATGATTATATAAGTTGCTGGTTTCATATTACATTACGTTAAATGTCATAACAAATAGATTAAATAAAATAGAAAATATTATAATAAATGAAATTAGTACAACAAAAAAGGAGTTGAAAGACGTAAAAGTTTACGAAAAAGGAGTTAGTGATAAACGAAGTTAAAACGTTGAAGAGGAAGAGTGAAGGGAGAGAGAGAGAGAGAGAAAGAGAGAGAGACGGTAGATATTTTACATCTTTATATCTATAGGTATTTGTAATAAATGTGTTTAAATATTTGTAATTAATTTATAATAATTACACTTTTATTACATTTACTTATATAAAGAATAATTATTTCTTAGATATTCTAAATTAAATTATATAAAAATTATACTTAATATACACCCGTTTCGAGCAACAAGGCAAAGTTTTCTGATCAATAACTTACTCCCTGAAAATACGGTATAACACAAATCGGAAGTTGATACGAAAATTCGAAATTTTACTAAAGAAAGATTGGAGGTTTTTAATTTATACAATTTTCACAACTCTTATTTCAATTATTTATTCTACCCATCGAAAGTTTTTTGAGAGCAGGCCGCCATGTTATTTTTCTGAGTCATTAACAAATTGGTACTCTGGAATTACGAGCAAGTAAATTTAATTATATTTAATGTTAATATATATTGCATATTTCTCGAATTTTTTTCCATTTGTTCTAAAATAATAAATGTATAATAAATTAAAAATGTTCTGAATAAAAATATGGTTTAAAAAACGTAAATTATTTATTATTTATATTGTAACTATTACGTACAATAACTTTGCTAGAACCAAGGAAAAGATATATATTATTTAAATCCAGTTATATTAATATCATCAATCAAACATCTTTGATTAAAATTAAAATTGTATTAATTGTTACACATTGTTAATTAATGGAAATAGAGAAATTATATCGATTTTCTTAAGTCAATTATTAATGGAAGAGATTCGCATTAAATTTGCTATATTTAATCGTCAATTATATATTTTTTAATTGTTTTTGCTCAAATCAATTGTCAATTGAATTGTCTTCAATTGAATCTGTTTTTTTTCAATCGTCCATTAAAGTACTTCTAATTAAAATTAACTTATTAATCGTTTAATTGAAAAACTTTTAATTAAATTAGCTTGTATTAATCGTTTAATCGATCGCTCTCCGATTAATTTCGTTTATATCGATTGTCAATTAAATAATCTTCAATTGACTTCGATCATATTAATCGTTAATTAAGCGATCTTCGATTAATCTAGCTTATATTAATCGTCATTGTAACGATCTCTAATTAATCTTTCTAAAATTAATCGTTAATTAAAAATATTTTAATTACATTTGATTACATCTGTTTGTAATTAAATGCCATAATTAATTTAAAAAGTAATTAATTAATGACCATCTCTGGTTTGAAGATTCCCACTCTGTCTGCCACATGTTTATTGCCTCATCCTGAATAATACTTATTGCTATTTTTTTCTCGGTTTCCGCGGGTATTTCAACGTTCCCGAAATTTATTGCCTGACCTTTCCGCGCGTGGTATCGCGTCGCGTATTCTTTTAGTAGAATGTCAACCGGCATTGCTCCTGCTACTACGCAAAGTGATTGGAAGAATGCTGTCCGATATGCTTTAGTAATCGATATTAGCGCTCTCCGCTGCGCTGCTTTCAAAGTTTTGACGTCCCGTTTTGTGCATAAATCCGCCCAACTTATGACGGCGTACGTTACTTTTGGTACCAGGGCTCCACGGTATATAACGTTTAACACGTCGTATTTAAGTCCCCACTTGGCTCGCGCGACTCTACCTAGATTTTGGAATAGTGACTCGACGGCTGTTACTTAATTTTTGGCAATCCCTTTTAACTCTCATCTTGTGGTCGAAGTTAACTCTTAGGTATCGGACTGTTCGTTTAAAATTAATTCTCGCGTTTTCTATCTTTATTGTTGGCAGCGTATTCTTGAAGTCGACGCTCTTTCTACCGTTAGACTTTCGCTTTCTATCCGGTCTGTCTCCTCGTCTTCCGATTAAGAGTGTCCCCAAAGTCGGAACGGCCAAATATTTCAAAAATAAATCACTTAAGAGAAAAATGTTTCCTGCAAAAGTTGTAGAATTCAAAATAAGATACTCGACGATGAGGATACTCTTATAATTTGACCTCTATTCTCTACATTTGATCCTCGTGTAAAGGTCAAATTATCTCACTACCAGATATCTTTCTTGTACGCTAAAACACTCATGCAACCATTTTTATTTTTTTAGAAACAGACTCCAATTGCTTCGCAAAAAAATTATTTCGGCCTTGAAATAACCCCCAAAGGTCATTTTAATCCTTCCTCATGACCACATGTGTCAACGTGACATTTTTGTTCTTTCCAATTCTGATATCAAAAATAGATAGTCCTATTAAAAAAAATCAAGTTGTCTTTGATTTGACCTCTTAATTTGATCTCAAGATCAAGTTCAAGAGCACCATCAAGTGCGCACGTTCAAATTCTAAAACTTTTGTATTTAACATAGGAAGTATGAGAAATTAGAATGACACAATTAAGATTAATAAAGATAAACATTTTGATGTTAAACGCAAGAATTAAAATTTACATACTTTCTTAATAAAAGCGCAGTTAGTTGACATTGTTGTCATTATTAAACAATGTGATTATATCTAAATTTTTAAAACATTTGAAAAAACTTTTGAAAGAACTTTTGAAAGAAAGAAACCGCATCTTATCGTTATGATGGATTGTCAAAAACTGAGTATGTAAAGTTTATATGACTTTTATAATTATGTCATCGATGTTGTTTAAATTCTCTGTGTCTTTATGTAGGTTAACTGTATTATTAACTTTTTTAATAAAAAACATCTTTGCGATTTTTCTTTTTCTAACATGTTTTTCATTATGTAATATAACGGATAATACCCAATCTGTTTCAATTTGAACGTGATATTTAAACTATCTTGATGTAGGGTGGACGCGCTCCGAATTTGGTGCGCGAAGGAAGTAGAAAAAAATCATTGAACATTCGAGTTTAACACATTTACAAAAGTATTTATTACTTCACATCGCACACGTTAACCAAAAAGTGAAATCGTTAACAAAATTATTTCATTATTCTCTTCACAACAATGCGAGTATAATACACTGAGTATGCATAAGTCGATCACGCTTGTTATTCATGATCATAATTTCGAATCTAAAATTCAAAGGAATTTTCGATAACTTTTGTTCGTCGTACGCAGAGAATGTTTTTTCGCACTTGTTTGTTCATCGACTATGTTTGATTTGAAGGACACTGCTTCCGTATGCGCAGAATATCCTCTTACACAAATATTAAATTTCCTTTAATTGTTCTTACATACGATTCAATAATCGTCATGCGAAAAAAAAATGAGATTAATTTCACTAACACGTGAACTTGCTTAAGTGTGAGACAATTATGTACGGTCACTGACATGTGAACCGAGAGCTGATTGAGAGTGATCGTTAGGAACGATACAGTTTGTATTTAAACAATGAGTTGCGCCCTGTTTGATAGCGCGATGCATCGTTTTTATTGCCGGACTACTCGCGGCAATCTAATTTTATGCACAACGCTCCGCGTAACTCAGTACTCGCACACAGTAATAGTCTTAGATTTTGATTTATATCGGTTAATCCGACTTGATTAATAATGATTTTCAATTAAAGAGTGCGCTTAACTTATGTCGACTTTACTCTTGGAGAGACTCTCAACGACTGACTTCGCTTATGCTGCCGAAAAACCCAAAGGAATTTTGTTTTCGTGGCTTGCTACTTCTCACGTGTATTCTGCGTGATTGGTGAGAACAATAGCCATAAATACGCTTGCCGGGAGGTGCTGCCTCTCTGGCTTTATGCGAGTTATTATTGATTCGATTATCGATGCTGTCACGAAATCGATTGAATCCGTAACACAATCAAATTCATGTTCCAACTTTTGTCTATGTTTGCTTATGACTGAATGCTTTGTTATTAATTGTATTGTGTGTATGTACTTGTATGTAATTTTATATTGTTAAAATGTTCTTTCATACGAGTACGCAAATGTCTTTTTGTTTGACCGATATATGAGGATTCACAATTTTTACAGTCAATTTTATACACAACATTAGTTCTATCGTCGTTAGGTAATCTATCTTAAACAAGATAGAAAAGAATTTAAACAACATCTATGACAAAATTATAAAGGTCGTATAAACTCTACATACTCAGTTTTCGACGATCCTCCATTATAACGACAAAATGCGGTTTCTTTCTTTCAAAAGTTTTTTCAAATGTTGTTTGAGATGCTAAGTAAAATTTTAGTAAATTCTAGAACTTTCGATCAACGTCAATAATAAAAGTCACGGTCTTTTTTGTATGTTTGTCACGGTAAAAAACTGTCATAAATTAAACCCGTCATCACAAAACATTCTCTTCATACAAACAATTAGCGGTATCTCAACCGTTTTCGCCGAATACTTGTCGCGTTAAAAGCATGCGCAAAATTGCCACGCGGCCTCAATCACCAATTAGAAATAGCGAGCGGCCGCGCGCGCATGGCAAAACGCGAATTCGTTGCGCATCTTAGCGAAGCGGCCAATAATGAGCTGTGCCCTCGAGTCACCTCGAGCACAATTTAAATTGCTCACCATAATTGGCGCTTCCCGAAAAAGTGGGTTTTCTTCGGAAACCCATAAAAGAGAGCTCGCACCCGAAATCCGCGCCTTATCGCTTTCCGCAGTGACCGCATAACGCAAACCGCATATTATTTGATCCGCAAAAATCTCGTTGACGACCGCCGCTTATTCCGCACTTTGTTCTCGATTACGTTTTCTCTGAAATATTTAACTGTTATAATAAGTCTTGTTCAAGTATTTTGTAATTAAGTGTGTATTGAAATTAAACTCTTTTTGATACAAAAGAAAGGGTGACTTATCCTGTTGTGTCGCGCGATCCTCTCTCACGCAGCGCGTTCGCGAACAAATGTTTTAAAAATTCCGATATAATTACATTGTTTAATAATGACAACAGTGTCAACTAACTGCGCTTTTATTAAGAAAATATGTAAATTTTAATTCTTGCGTTTAACATCAAAATGTTTATCTTTATTAATCTTAATTAATTGTATCATTCTAGTTTCTCACTTGAAAAAGACCAAAAACAAATGGTCGAAACGTTGTGGAAATAAAATAAAAATTTTCTTTGGCTAGTTTGGGTCGAATTTAATATATCGTTCCTATTTTAAATATTACTAGCGATGTTTTAAGCATTCAATTTGATTTTTAACATTTTTTTAAAAACGTCATCCTCACGAGATATTCAGGGGTACTCATACTTTTGACAAACCCTGTATATGTATATGTATTTGAAAAATAGTTTGACTAATTAATAACAAAAGAACCGTTGGAGATGGAGGCTTGTTCTTTTGTACAAACGTGAGTGTTAACATCACGCACCGAAGGCCCGAGTTGCAGCCATTTATGTCTGCAAATATTGTTAAAAAAGAATATTACATTTTAAAAATTAAAAAATTAATAACAAATGAACCGCGCAAGATGGAACGTTCTACTTTCGCAGGAACGTAGATGGCGAGGCCGTCCTCCGATTCTCCGAGTTAGAATCCCTGATGTCGACAAAAAGCAAAAAAAGAAATAGTTACTACTTTTTGAAAAAATAATTTGAATAATTAATAACAAAGGAACTGTTGGAGATAGAAGCTTATCCTTTTGCACAAACGCGAGTGCCAACGACATCACGCACCGAAGGCCCGAGTTACAGTCATTTATGTTTGCAAATATTCTTAAAAACGAATATTACATTTTGAAAATTGAAAAATTAATAACAAATGAACCGTGCAAGATGGAACGTTCTACTTTTACGGGAATGTATATGGCTAGATCCTCCCCTGATCCTTCGATTTAGAGCCCCTATTGTCGATAAAAATAAAAATAATAGTTAGTTTCTTGGCTTGTGTTTAGTATTACCTCCCACCGACAGATGGCCTGACGGCGAAATGCCTTTCCGTAGTTAAGAAACCGTCAGCAAATTATATTAGTCGATCAAGCCTTCAATACTTACATTTGTCGATCATAGTTTTTTTTATATATTTTGCGGATTCAATGTTTCGCAGTTGGTATATAATTCTAAAAGTTTTGATGGTTTTTAATTTTTGTTACGTTATTTATTATATAATAACTTATTTTTCACATTTTAGTTAACATCTCTCCATCCTTTTTAAAAATGTTTGCAGATATTTTTAAGTACAATTGCTCTGCTAAACAATGTTCTAGGTTTTGTTTTAAATTTTTTTACGCATTTTTTAATTGTTTAAATTTGTATTATATAAGATTCTATTTATTTAAACGTCTTAAGTTCAGTTGCACCAATGTCACTACAGTTCTTCGCTAAAAAAAAAGCGTTTACAGTAAGTGTTGCTTAAAATTCGCTAGCGTTCCACAGTTGTTATAAAAGTAATATCACAGTTTATACAATAGCACAACTCTCTGTCGGCATCTTTGATGTTTGTGTAACATAAAATGGAGTACGCATGCGCGAAATCAGCGAGTATAACAGTACTGCCATCTGAACTTTTTTTTTACTCTTTCTTCATTTTTGCTCTCTTTTTAGTATATTACTACATGTAAAATAAATTAATTTTAATAAAAAATTATGTATATATAAGATCAAGTTGTTAATAATGTTAATGTATGATATATATAAGCAAATGTTATAAATATTAATATTTCATTTAAAGCGCAATCACACTTTTTATTATGAAAATAAGACTGTATACTTAATATTAAGATTTATAAATGTAAAACATTTAGAAGTTTCCTATTTTTCCTACTAATGCTTTTGCATGATTTATTATGCTGTGTTAATGTAAAATATATACACATACGTAAAAATAATTTTATGAAAAAATTAGTAAAAAAATCTTGGCATAGCGGTTCAAAAAGTATAGTTTGCACTAAATGAAAAAAATAATTACCAATATTTCTTTTAAAACAATTATTTTCAAAATTTTTTACAAATAATTCGTCTAATTGATGGATATAAAAACAAAAATTGCTATTTGATACGTTTAAATTGCCATATAAATTATTTTCTTCATTAGAATAAGCTCGAAAAGAACAATATAATATAGTGTCCTCTAAAACAGCTTTATTTTCATTTACATATAATATACATGTATTACAGGAATGAATTTCCATACACTTTTTAATCAAACATCCACACACATATGTAAACGCATTCTCCTCTGGCAGATCCATGGAATAGTAATCATGGTTTGGGATATCTAAAATTTTACGTGGCAAAAGTGGAATAGTTTGATTTAAACATTTACTTGAACACGGCTTCTTAATAAAATTTAACATTTGGTAATTATCGTGAGCACAATTTTGAGATTCAGAATGCTGTAGAAATTTAATACTGAGTAATTTTTTAAAGGCACGCATAAATTGAATCGATGTCGGATTCAGAGAATTACCACCTTGTTGCATAATAGTATCAAAGAAATTTTCGACACAATTTTGATTAATTCTTCGTGTTCGAAGATAAGGAAAATTAAAAAATTTTAATTTTTTATCCCATAACTGCATTATACTATTAATTGTAATCTGCCAGCACTGAAAACATTTAATATTTACATTAACACGTGAACCGTCGGCATTAATTATTGTAATATATTTGAAAAGATGTAACATTTTCTCTAAGAACTCTTTTTGTTTCTCACTACCAGTATAAATTTCTCCATATTCTTTTGGATTATTTAAAGCAAATGAATTTATAATATCAAATAATTTATCTAATTTTTCAATAAGTTCTATTATGCCAACTGCTTCACTTGGAAGAAAACCAAACGACATTTGCGTGCATATACCTGCAGCTACCCGATTGCTAAATATTTGGACAGCATATTTTACTTTCATTCGTTGAAAGGAATTTGGTTCAATATGATATTTTGTTAGATGAGGAGCCATTTTTATTCATTGTTTAGAATCTCTATTATAAAATTGGATTATATGATTCCATGAAGCAACTTTATTATCAAATTTAAAATTATATTTTAATAAATTATTACGAGTTGCTTTCATTAAATAAGGAGTATCAAAAATATAAAAAATTTCTCTTCATTTACTAAAAATGTTGAATTTTCTGTCGAAATACCTAACTCACGGGATAGCTGCATAAAATTAGACCCCATATCAGAAACCAATGCATGCACAAAAGCACCAGAATTTCTTAATTTTATAATAGGCGATTTTTGGCGACTGTTTGGTACATGTACCGTGGTTGTTATTGGTAGAGGCGGAACTATTTTTGGTATAGGTACCAGCAATCATGTCACTAAAACGTGTTGGTTTTTTTCTATACGCGCGAATTCAAAACTGTCAAATAATTTTTACTGTTGTATGTAAGTGTGAAATAGAGAGACATGAGTTTCAAAGTATTTTTAACTATTTTAATAAATGAAATTTATAATAACGATAAAGATAATCAAGTTACAACAGAAATATATGAACAGTTTTTTCACGCAAAAAATGCAAAAAAAAAGAAAAATATTAAATATGTTAAAATTAAAGGAAAGGCAAAGTCATATTCGTTCAGCATTATATTCTAAAATGTGGATTGATTTATACACCGAAAATGACTTCTTTCTTACTTTTAGAATGAAACGGTTGACGTTTCAACATTTATTGGAAACACTAATGCAGCAATCAGAAATGCAAAAAGTATAAATAATTATAACCTATAATATTATTAGTAATTTAGAATTTACACTAAAGCAATAATTGTAATGCAATTGTATTAGGATTTTACTGGAGGATTTAAACCTGTAAAGAGCCACAAAAAATTCAACAAATAGCTTTATATGGCACAAATTGGGGACAAATTTAATATTGCAACATCGACTGTTTCTAATTGCATTAATATTTGGATAAAATGTATTTTAGAATTGATACCAATATTAATATAGTGGCCCACTATAAGTCAGCGAATTAATATTGAAGAAAAATTTAGAAATATTGCTGGTTTTCCAGGTGCGACTTATTAATGTTATTGCATTTAACATAAAGTGTATAATTAATTAAATATTGCTAATTATATATAATTTATATATTTAAGGTGTAATTGGAGCAATTGTTGGTTGCCATATAAATGTTATGGCACCAAGTATACATCAAAGATGTTATCAAAATAGATATTGTACACATTCAATAATTTTGCAAGGAATATGTACAGCAAATAATATATTTACAAATGTATATGTGGGTCATTCTGGATCAGCTAATGATTGTAGAGTATTAAGTAACTCAAACTTATATAATAAAATTGAAGCAAATAGATATTCTCAGTACTTCTCATCAGGTCAAAATTTATTAGGTGACAAAATATATCCCATAAAAGAATGGCTTTTACCTCTCTTTAAAGATTATGGCAATGTTACACGTATGCAGACAACATATAATAAAATTTAAAGCAAGATTAGAGTAAAAATTGAAAATATTTTTGGCTTATTGAAAGGACGATGGCGAAGGCTCAAATATATAATAGTGTATAAAATAGGAAAAACTTCAAACATTGTGATGTCATATTGTGCTTTACATAATTTTTGTCTCATAAATGATGATTTTGCTGAATCATTCGTAGATATTGATATTGAAAGAATTGATAAAACACAAGTTTTTAATATACATAGAAATAATAGAAGAGATAATGGAAAAAAAATTGCAATTGATAAAAGAAATACTATAATGATGCAATTGTCAGAAAGGTAAAAATAGAAAGAAAGAAAATGCAATAATGAAAAAAAAATAAATTTATTTTTACATTCAACTGTATAATTATTTTTTTATTATATCTTTGTTATGCCTAAAGTAACTATGTAATATTACATTATTGCATTAAACATTGTAAAAGAAAATGCGTTTTTAAATATATTATTCTCGTTTACTTAATATTATTGTCTTATATTATTATATTTTTATATTGTATAGCTTAGTTATTTGAACTTAAAATTCTCTTTTCTTAAAAACTAATTTAGTCTTAAACTTAATAAAATTGACGAAATTAAAAGAAATAAATATTGTAGGCCAACTAAACGAGCAAAATTACATAAGATCTAAAGATTTATTAATAATTAAATTCTCATTCCATTAGAGAAACAATATGCAACGTAAACGTTTCGACTGTACTACAGTCTTCTTCAATACATAAAACTCAAATATTAAAATACAAAGTTAACGATTTTTCGCTGATGAACAATGAATGAGTAAGACGATTGGTCTGAGATTCCAAGTTTTGCGACATTTAATCATGATTATCGTTTTAACAAGTCTTCTCGAAATTTCAAGTGTCTGTTGCGAAGTTTAAGTAACAAAAAATTGATATATTGAACAAGGCAAAATAAAATGAAATAAAAATAAAATCCAATATTTTTCTTAACCAAAATAATCAATGTAATCAAAAAATTGTATTGCATTAAGTTTTAAACATTAAGCAGAGTCAGAATCAGAGGAATATTTCCTTTTTTTAGATTTCTTGTGTGCTTCTAAATTAATAAGACTTTTCATAATCTTTATGCATTCTTTACCTTGTTTTAATGTTTTTTTTTTTTTTTAATTCATTTTGCTCTTTTAGCAAAATGATCTCTGAAACTTTTCGAAGCGTTGATTTTCAATTTGTGTATCTTGTTCGTGTAACTCTTTTAAAACAATGCTTAAATTATCTTTCTTTGGTCTTACTGTTTTTTTAACATTTTCAAAAATATTTAAAATTTTTAAATTATCTTTTTCTTTCTTTGACGTATTCTTCGTTGGCACGTTATTTTCTAGTGCAATATCTTCTGTATTGGGAAAGTTTTCATTGTTATTTGTAACTTCGCTTATTTTACTACTACAAGTATCAGAAGTTGTACTGAAATTATCTAGGGAATTCAGTAAATTAACTGGTTGACTGTTGTGTTTCTCTATGATAAGGTCATGCATCTCATCAAAATATTTTGGAGACTTTTTCTTCCCTGTTCCAGTAGATTTCATGTATTGGCAATGTCTACGATACATTTTTTCTAAGTTACGCCAACGTTGATGATATTTGTCAGAAGCTTTTGTTCCAATATAATGAATTAAATAACCATTATTTTGCATTTCTCTTGCAATATCAAACCATATTTTTTTATGCATTTAATTATTAAGATGGTGAAATTTAGTTCCAATAATCTCTAATAACTTTAATGTCATTTCATTAGTAAATTCTACAAGTATTAAAACATTATTATTATTATTATTATTATTTAATTGTATTATTGTATATACATGTATGTATTATAAAGGTGCTTACTATCTTTATTTGTCATTTCTAACCCTTTTTCTTTAATTTCTTCGTTTGTGCATTCTTTATTTGTAATATTGTTTTCTGTTGTATCTGTAACACAAAATATATTTAAATGATATATAATAATTTATATAAAATTATTTTTTAATTATTATTGCAATTTGTTTTAAAATATAATTAATAAAATGATATGTATGAGATCATTAAAAACATATAGACTTATATTAAACAATAAAAAATTCAAAAAAATATAAGTTGTTTAGATATTTCATGATGTTTTTTAAACATTTGTATTGTCTGTATACGTTGTTATAGCCCGAAAGGCTATAATTACAAGTTAACGGATATAAAATCCGCGTGGAGACCGCTGATGCAGCAGCGGGCCGGAAACCGCGAAGACGCAAGCTAAGAGCTTTATCTTTCGAACAGCTCTTAGCTCAAAATCTAGCCGCGTATGCAAAAGCTATGCACCAATCGGGTGCCTGTCGCCAGGCACCCCTTCCAAATGAAATAACGAAAAACCGAGTTCACGTAAGAACTCGGGAGTGAACAGAGAGCGAGTTGAATTAGACCAACCTACCGAGACACATCGAGGATAACTCCCGACTCGTAATCAGACGAGTCGTTATTTAGCTAAAGTCAGAATAAATCTAGAGTCGCTAACGAAAATCCAAAAGGTCAAGTCGCTAATTAGAACCTAACTAGGAGTCGAAGACAAGCCGCAGAATATAACTATCACCTGTAATCTGATTATCGAGAGCGAGCACACCTAACTAATCACCCAGGTGGGATTATACATAATTAATCCAACTCAAGAAATAAGCAAAATAAAAGATTTATTCAAATACACAAGCGAAGTTAATCAAAGTGGAGACGCCCGCCGATCCTAGGATCCTCATCCTTCAGTCGACTGAGACCCCAAAATTTTCCGTGCCTTCCCGGAGACACAACAATTTGGTGGCAGCGGTGGGATCTCAGCCGCAGGGCCGACGTCGTCTCCAAAATTTTCACAGCGGCGAAGACTTGTAAAAACACATACAATTATAACAAGTGTTAGACGGGCACGTCAGTAACTCTGACGGAAACAAGCAGAAGCCACGACTAGGAGAGAACGAGAGAGCGGACAACATAAACAGTGCAACGAGTGATAAGCAGCAGAGAATCGAAAAGGATTGCCGACGTCCAAGGACAACGCCGACCTACGACAACCTCACGGGCAGCGCATCAACACGAGCGACGACCCGCCGTATCTATCACCAACACGGAGCCGCCGTTATCAGCCCACGAGCGATCGAGTTGCAGCAGCAGCAGCCGACCCGTATAGAGCGTAACGATGCGAGCCGTAATACTGTAAGTCCGAATTTATTTGATTGCGTGAATGTCGGAAGGTGACGAAACACCCCGACAAGCGATTAAAAACCAATCGTGGTTGCATAGTACACCTGTACGGTTAACGACGCGAGTATTGCCTTTAACTGCGCAAAATCTCGAAAGCGTTCGTAGAAATTTAGACAGCGACTTGACAAACGAAAATAATAACGAGTTACCTCCGAACGTAATAAACGAACGAGAATTTCCGTTTACTAGTTTTGACGCGAGTATATTCGCAAATAATCCATGCGACTCCGTTCAAGTAACTCAAAACGAACCGCGTCGATTGCGACCGTATATCAGCCGAACTCCGAGTAGAGTATCTTCGCGAAGAGAATTTTCATTAACGTCATACGACAGCGAAATATTTGATCTTGAAGAAATTTATAGCGAAATAAATATGGCAGAAAATACAAACGCGAACGCAACTATTCCGCCAACCGCGATAGATGCCGAAATAAGTATACTCCGACAAACCCTTGCACAAATGGGACAGAATTTAGACGTCACGTCACAACAACCCTCCGTCGTAGCGCCCGGAGAAACTTCACAAATGCTTAATATAATACAAGCTATACATGCAGAGCTACATACACTAAACACACGTATGAATAGGATAGAAGCCGCACAGGCATACACCCACACAGACGAACAGCGGGAGTCCGATTACGAGCCTCGTATGACTTACGGACGGACTGAGCGCGACGTACGAAATCGACGGAGTACTGCACGACAATATATGTCTCTAAAAGAAGCGCGAATGATGATACCCGAATTCGACGGTACATCGCGACACCGCCTTCAGGAATTTCTAAACGCATGCACATATACAATGCAAAACATACATCCCGGAGACAAAGAGTCTCTGATACAGGGCATACTATTTACTAAATTAAAAGGTAAAGCCATGCAAGTTTTCGAAACGCGAGACATACAAACGTTTGAAGAATTAAAGCAACAACTAGAGACCGCATACCAATGCAAGCAAAGTACTGCCCACTTGCAATTAGAATTTAATTCGCTAAAGCAGAAATATAATGAGACAGCACAAAATTTCGGGCAACGCGTCGACCAGCTCGCTATGAATTTATACGATTCAATGATAGAGGGAGAAAACCAAACGAGCTCAGAGAAACGCACTACCTTACAAACGATCCAAACCCAAGCATTATTAAATTTTCAATTAGGGCTACGAAGCGACTTAAAGGTACTCGTACGCTCACAACAATATACGACGCTTCAAGAAGCGATAGCCGGCGCGAGCGCGGAAGAGAGATTTATCGGACCTAGCACGTCACGGGCAACAAATTCCTCGCTAAATAAGCCTGAATCAACGCGGTCAGGACAGCGAACGACGGGACAATGTTATAGATGCGGAAAACCCGGACATTACGGACGAGACTGTCGTAGCAAAGTCAACGTTCTACCGAAACCGGAAAAATCCTCGCGCGTATCCGCCATCAAAAAATTTTGCAATCATTGCAAAAAGCGTGGACATAACCGCGAAGAATGTTGGGAATTAAACGGACGACCAAAAAATAATACGCCCCCACGGAACAAGCCAGAGGATCGAAAAAAACCGCGAAGTATTAATAAAATAGATAATCAAAGAATCCGGCAGGAGAGAAATTCCGAGTCCGAACGTAGCAGCGATGAAGACGGAGAGCGCGGAGATAAGATTAAGAAGACTCGCGCGCTCGAATATCAGGTGACACACGTGCGCCGAACGCCGAGAGAAAGAGCGAGTTTAAATATAATTACTCTGCCTATGCGAGAGGCAAAACGCGGAAGAGTAAATATGCTTTACGATTCGGGAGCTACGATTTCATTGATAAAAGTGAAACACTTGAAGAGCGAGACCGAAATTTACAATAATAAAATAACCCTCGTTGGAATAATCGGTCATAAAGCAAAGACGATCGGAAAAATATACGCGACAATTGAGCTAAACGGAAACAAGATAAAACACGCGATTTACGTCGTGAAAGATGATTTCCCAATGGAATACGACGGAATCATAGGAATCGATTTCCTCCAGAAGCAGCAAGTCACGTGCGATTACAAAAAACGCGAATTACAAATCGGAAACGCCGTCCTAAAATTGCAACCGTACAACAAAATTATCTTAAAACCGCGTAGTGAAACAATTATACACGCAATAACAAATGATAATAAAACAGGGATCATTCGAGCCAAAGAAACCGCCCCAGGAATCTATATCGGACGATGTTTGGTAGAACCGAAGAATTACCAATGTCCCATCAGTGTAATTAATACAACTGATAAGCCGGTCGAGATACACACACCCCTCGTAACCGTAGAAGACGCTTGCGAAGATAACGCGCACGAATTGTACACGATACATATAGACGAGACTCCGAATCAATTAACGCGTGACGAACGAATTTGACAATTGTTACACACAAAACATTTAAACGAGGAAGAAAGGAAAGCGATACAGAAAATATGCGAAGAATATAGCGACGTGTTTTATTTAAGCGGAGAACCACTGTCATGCACAGCAACGTTAAAACACGAGATAAGCACGCGCGCCGATACCTTACCCGTCAATGTGAGACCGTATCGCCTTCCCGAAAAACACAAATCAGAAGTGAACAAACAAGTACAAGAAATGCTAAAAGACGGAATTATTAGTACAAGCATTAGCCAGTGGAATGCACCGTTATTAGTAGTGCCAATAAAGACTGACGCAACAGGCAAACCGCGATTAAGAGTAGTAGTCGATTTCCGAAAGTTAAATGAATTGACTATAGGCGACTCATTCCCACTGCCGAATATTACCGATATTTTGGATCAGCTGGGAAACGCGAAGTATTTTACGACGCTTGACCTTGCATCTGGATATCACCAGATACCGATGGCCGAGCGCGACAAAAATAAAACAGCCTTCTCGACTCCCTACGGACACTACGAGTTTAATAGAATGCCGTTTGGACTTAAAAACGCGCCTGCGACTTTCCAACTACTTATGAACTCAGTGCTAACCGGGATACAAGGACTCCGATGTCTCGTTTATCTCGACGACATCGTTATATACGGATCCAGTTTAGAGGATCACAACAGAAGACTCGCGGAAGTATTACAACGCCTACGGAAACATAGTCTCAAACTACAGCCTGACAAATGCGAATTTTTACGAAAAGAGGTAATATACCTTGGACATATTATTTCCGAAAACGGTATACTGCCAGATCCGTCGAAATTAGAGGCGGTAAAAAATTTTCCGACACCACGGAAAGTAAAAGACGTACAATCGTTTATCGGACTAGCGGGTTATTACCGGAAATTTATAGAAAATTTTTCGCGAATCGCAAAACCGTTAACAAAATTAACGAAGAAAACGGAAACGTTCGAATGGAAAAACGAACAACAAATCGCGTTTGAAAAATTGAAGGAAAAATTAACGACAGCGCCAGTGCTAAAGTATCCGGATTTCAATGAAGAATTCAACGTGACTACCGATGCCTCGGACTATGCAATCGGAGTCGTACTATCACAAGGAACGGTAGGCAAGGATAGACCTATCGCATACGCCAGCCGAGTATTATCTCGCGCGGAACAAAATTATAATACTACGGAGAAGGAACTATTGGCAATTGTATGGGCTGTTAAACATTTTCGACCATACATTTATGGCACAAAGTTTAAAATAATTACCGATCATAAACCCTTGATATGGCTATTCAATGTAACTGACCCCGGGTCTAGATTAATCCGTTGAAGACTGAAACTCGAGGAATATGATTATGAAATCATACACAAGGCCGGACGAGCAAACGCGAATGCCGACGCGCTAAGCCGACAAGTAACCCGAGATATCAACGAGGAGACAAAAAATAGAATCTTCACGTTAGAAGAAGACGAAGAAGAAAAAGAAGAGGAAGAATTCGCAGATAATACAAGGAAATATTCTGAAGAGGAAAAGAAACAAATACTCTATGAATATCAAGATGCACCCACAGGAGGGCATCAAGGAATCGAACGAACAATCAAAAGAATTCGATTAAACTATAACTGGCCAGGATTGACAAAAGATGTCGAACAATATATCGCAAAATGCAAATCCTGCCAAAAAAAATAAATTATCGCGCCGAATAAAAGCACCCCTCGTAATCACAGATACTCCGAATAAACCATTTGAAAAATGTGCATTAGATATCGTCGGACCGTTAACAGTTACCACTAACGGAAACAAATATTTACTAACATTTCAGGATAGCCTGACGAAACTCAGTAAAGCGATACCGATCGCGAATCAGGAAGCAAATACCGTCGCGAAAGAGTTCGTTACGAAAATAATTTTCGAACACGGCATTCCCGAAAAAATTTTAACAGACCAACAAATTTTATGAGCGAAATATTTAAAAATATATGCAAATTATTAAGAATAAAAAAGATACAAACAATCGCGTATCACCCCGAGAGTAATGGAGCATTAGAAAGATCGCACCGCACATTAGCCGAATATTTGCGACAATATATAAATGCTGACCAAACCGACTGGGATGAATGGGTGCCATACGCAATGTTTACATATAATACCACTCCTCATTCAGCTACGGGATATACCCCCTTTGAACTAATATATGGACGACAAGTCGAACTACCGACGGCACTAACAAAACCGCCTAAACTGACGTATAATTACGATGACTATCTACAGGAACTAAGGGAAAGAATACGTGCCTCAAATCAATTTGCGAAAGAAAATATTAAAAAAGAAAAAATAAAATCGAAACAATACTTTGATAAATCCGCGAAAGAAACCGAATTTAAAATAGGCGACAAAGTACTCCTATACGACGAGACACTCCGACGCGGACGATCCAAGAAATTAGACGCATTATGGGCAGGACCGTATACAATAATAGAAAAAAATTCAAGCGTAAATTACACAGTAAAAAAAGGAAGAAGAGCGATACGCATACACACAAATAGATTAAAATTATTTATTGAAAATTAGGACTTACCTAATTGTCTGCTTCGTCCTCGCGACATAAACGCCCATAAAGAAGAGGCCGCCCCTCTTGCAAAGCCCTCAAAGTCTGCATGGCCGGAATCATAAATCCCTCCTCGGGAGGCACCAAAGCAACTTCGCGCACAACGCGCACACCAGACCTCACATTTACACTTACGTGTAAAGAAAATGGAAAAGAGCTAGCCGCATATCTTGCGACAGCCCCCAAAGCCCGTTCGAAACGGCCGGTCGGCAATGCGGGCCCCACAACTGGGCCCACACATCGAAGAAATCTCAAACACGAGAAGCATAGCGGTTCCCACCAGGGCACAAACTCCACATGGCATCGCGAACAATCGAACCACATGTCGGAACCAACCATTTTTTTTTTGAAGACGCAACGATAGTAATAAATCAAAGGTTGTCATAAGACTAAAGGGACGACAGAAGACATATAGAACGAACGCTCCTCTTGCCTGATAAAAAATTGCAAACAAAAGCATATACTCACGATCAAGGACAAAGTAGTAAGAAGAATTGTATGTATATCATTACAAGGCACTCTCACTCTTAGCCTGCAACGCTGCAGTACTCAAGAAGGAAAGTGAGAAGGGTCAACCGTATGAGATAACAGAATTCAAACATAGTCCAGGAATATATTTCGAGCAAATTGACAATTACATGAAACAGACAGAAACTATAGACAATGACTTACAAAACAACGAACAAAATTTTTATGCACAGAAACAATTTGTCTACCCAATGACATTTACCGGAATAATAATGACAGTAGCTGCAATATCCATGGATAATAGTAAAAAGAAAAATTAAAAACAAAAAATAGCCAAAGTAATAATAAACGATGACTTCGAAATACCGCGATCAATACTAAAAAAAAGTCAAAGTACTAGATTTTAAGAAACGATTATAGAACCTACTATGTATCGGAGAAATTATAATTGTACATAGAATAAGATATCAACATAATTAAATATTGTTAAAACCAATGGTATAACGAAAAACTTCGTACCTCCGTTTTTCTTTTTTAACGGGGGAGGGATGTTATAGCCCGAAAGGCTATAATTACAAGTTAACAGATATAAAATCCGCGTGAAGACCGCTGATGCAGCAGCGGGCCGGAAACCGCGAAGACGCAAGCTAAGAGCTTGATCTTTCGAACAGCTCTTAGCTCAAAATCTAGCCGCGTATGCAAAAGCTATGCACCAATCGGGTGCCTGTCGCCAGGCACCTCTTCCAAATGAAATAACGAAAAACCGAGTTCACGTAAGAACTCGGGAGTGAACAGAGAGCGAGTTGAATTAGACCAACCTACCGAGACACATCGAGGATAACTCCCGACTCGTAATCAGACGAGTCGTTATTTAGCTAAAGTCAGAATAAATCTAGAGTCGCTAACGAAAATCCAATAGGTCAAGTCGCTAATTAGAACCTAACTAGGAGTCGAAGACAAGCCGCAGAATATAACTATCACCTGTAATCTGATTATTGAGAGCGAGCACACCTAACTAATCACCCAGGTGGGATTATACATAATTAATCCAACTCAAGAAATAAGCGAAATAAAAGATTTATTCAAATACACAAGCGAAGTTAATCAAAGTGGAGACGCCCGCCGATCCTAGGATCCTCATCCTTCAGTCGACTGAGACCCCAAAATTTTCCGTGCCTTCCCGGAGGCACAACACGTTTTGAAATTTAAAAGATGTTTAAAGTCTTATGTACTGTTGTTTTCAGACATAGGTGCTTTACATAACGATTGAGCTTCCAAGATTAAAGCATTTGCTGTAATATTTAATTAGATATAAGTCTTAATTTCATATTTAAAGTAAATAAATAAAAAATACATCTATCTGTATATAATTTTTACATACTTTTAGGACAAAAATATATTAATTTTCCATGTTCATCCAAAATCGGTTGCCCACTCGTGTCAGCACATACTAAAAGGCTGCTTTTATTCATACTATCTATAGTATCTATAATTGATAAATAATGAATTAAATATAATTCAAGTTTTAAATAATAAAGAAATTTTATTTGTTTTGTAGCTCTCTATTTCAATCAGTGCTTAACCTATAAGCGTAGAAATTATTTAAAAGTGTCCAAAAAAATTGAAATTTTTAGTTTCTACTTTATAAGCTCGATCTTCTGTTTGAAATATTTAGCTCAATAGATTTAACACGAATAAATGTAAAATGCATTGTTTATTACCTGTGTCTTTATATTTGGCGCCTATTTGCAACTCAGAAAACTAACAACATGTACCCTGCTTTATTGCTGGATATAACGTGGTACCAACCAGATACATACCAAAATGATTGACCACGCCTCTATCACAAATTACCAAACACACGAAAACATTCTGGTACACATTGGTACATGTACCAAACAGTCGCAAAAAATCGCCTAATAATATCAAATATAATAGTTTTCAAAACAATGCTTTGATATGTTAACAAAATTGAACAAATCAAATATAGTAGGCCAACTGAACGAGCAAATAAATAAGGTGTAAAAATTTTTTATTAATAGTTAAATAATTAAATTAACATTCCGTTACAGAATCGATATAAATTGTAAACGTTTCGACTGCACTACAGTCTTTATCAATACATAAAAGTTAAATATTAAAATACAAAGTTAAATGTTAAAAATACAAAGTTAGTTAAATATTAAAATATAAAATTAAAACGATTCTTCGCTGTTGACCAATAGATATGCAAGGCGATTGGTCTGAGATGCCAAGTTATGCGACATTTAAACATGCTGCGGATATAATACGCGAATTAAATCAATGTCAGAGAAAATTAAAAAATCTTTCAACTTACATTATCGTTTTAACAAGTCCTTTTTCCCGATATTTCAAGTGTGTGTTGCGAAGTCTGAATAACAAATGTCAAAATAGAGAGCGTGATGTATTTATTTATTACCAATGTTTTTTCTAAATTATGATTCAGCAAATTTTTTAAGTATGTCAAAATAACTACTGTCTAACAATTTGGATAGGAAGAGCCGACATCGAAGGATCAAAAAGCGACGTCGCTATGAACGCTTGGCCGCCACAAGCCAATTATTCCTGTGGTAACTTTTCTGACACCTCTTGCTGAAAACTCTTCAAGCCAAAAGGATCGATAGGCCGTGCTTTCGCAGTCTCTATCTGTACTGAACATCGAGATCAAGCCAGCTTTTGCCCTTTTGCTCTACGGGAGGTTTCTGTCCTCGCTGAGCTGGCCTTAGGACACCTGCGTTATTCTTTGACAGATGTACCGCCCTAGTCAAACTCCCCGCCTGGCAGTGTTCTCGAATCGGATCACGCGGGAGTATTAACGGCGATCGGCCGAGGCCTCACGCCACTCTGACACGCTTGGCTCTAGAACACCGTGACCGCCGGGGCGCGAAGCCCTCGGGGCACGCGCTCCGCCTAACCGAGTAAGTAAGGAAACGATGAAAGTAGTGGTATTTCACCGGCGATGTTGCCATCTCCCACTTATGCTACACCTCTCATGTCTCCTTACAGTGCCAGACTAGAGTCAAGCTCAACAGTTCTTCTTTCCCCGCTAATTTTTCCAAGTTCGTTCCCTTGGCAGTGGTTTCGCTAGACAGTAGATAGGGACAGTGGGAATCTCGTTAATCGATTCATGCGCGTCACTAATTAGATGACGAGGCATTTGGCTATTCCTATACGCTGATGCGTAAACTTCCAACATAAGTGTGGTCTTCTTAATTTTTGTGAGTGCGTTTACGCAGTTGAGCTTACTCACCATTTCGCTCGACTGTGTTAGGGGATTTTCGCTGTCCCATTTAGGCGGGGATCCCATAAATAAAATAGTTTAATAGATAAAACTAGATGTACATATGTAATAAATAAAACTTTAAATAACGTAAAACTCTAAAGATATAAATAACTTAAAAACGGGACATTGACTACGGCTTAACATACGGACGACCTACAAATAAACATGCACTAAAGTATGAGGGGGAAACCCAGCATATCGTGGCCATTTACAGTAGCGGACTGTCGTAGTCCATGAAGGCGTGATACATCTCTATCGATGACCTCAACGCCATTAAAGATATTGTTTTCAGGTCTTTAATTTGTTTTATACCCAGCGTAGCCAGTGCTGTTATCGTGTCGCTGGGCATAGCACCTCTGGTGCCCACTACGACTGGCAAGATCTTACCTTTGTCCGTACCATATTAACGCTTTAATCGTGGCAATAACCTATCCTATTTCTCCTCTTTTTCGGTCTTGGCTTTTCGGAGGTAATCCCCATCCTCGTGGCGGACTGTTACATCGACCACGAAGACCCCGCCCTGATTCTTAATGATCAGGTCGGGTTTGAAATTACCTCCCTCAGCGAAAGGTATGGCAGGTTCTTTAGTGATGGTTGCCCCTTTGTCAGTTCCGCAGACCGTTTGCTCTACGAAATCTTTTATATCATTATGCCTGCGGATTCTAGAGGCCTTGGTGTGAATGCACTGGCCCAGTATATGAGCAAGCGTTTCTTTGCTCATTTTACATTTCCTGCAATTCAGATCTTGCTGCGAGATAGCCCTGTTCAAGCTGGTTCTGTTACCTGCCGTGTTTGTTCGAAGCTGAAGAGCTGTTGTGAACCTACAGGGCTTTAATAGGGTTGGATCTCGTAGATAAGAGTTCCCAATTTTGTCTCCCGCCAGTACATCCACAGCCTGGCCCTGAGCCGTCAACTCGCGCCATCTTTTGAGCTCAGGTCTTTCGGCACGCGTCCTTATATTTTCTCAGATCTGCCGCGGTATACGGGTAGTTCAGCCTAACGCTATTCGCCAACTTTCTCATTCGCAAGGCCATCCTTGAGCAGTTCAACAGCGCTTCGATAGCCGGGCCCTTTGATTCCCTGAATTTCAGACCGGCGGCCAAAGAGACCCTTGGGACAAGCTCTTGCAGCTTGGGGAACCCCAGACCACCGTCCTTTTTCGGGCAATAAATCACGCCGTTACATATTGATTGCGGAAGATGTAAAACCTGTTTCACGGCTACCCTAAGCTCTTGGTCTATAGCCATCAGGAGAGTTTTAGGCGGCGCAGCAATCGTCAACTGGTGAAGGTAATGCGGCACCAGAAATGTCTGGAGCAGACCCACCTTCTGCATCGGTTTGAGTCTCAGGGCTTTCACCCTAGCCGCTACACCGCTCAGATGTGCACCTATTGCACTTAAGTCAAACCCGGACGAAATCGAATAGGAGCATCCCAGGTATGTTAGTCTGTTACCAGGTGTGCAGGCCGGAAGTTTTTCCCCTATTCGCTCCATACCCGGATCCACCATATACCAAGAATCCTTGGTTGTCCTAATTTGGTATGCACAACTTTTATTCGCGGCAACAGTTATGCCAAGCGAGCCTAGCTCCTCCACCGTGCAGTCGAGCAGCGCCTGCGCCTCAAGAGGGTCCGACGCAAACAAAAATAAGTCGTCGGCAAAGGCAAGGCAGGATATGTTGTTATCTTTACCGATTGGGTAGCCAGGCATAGCCTGCAGCTTCTCCAGTAAAGGATCCAGCACCAGGTTGAAAAGAAGGGGAGATAATGGGTCGCCCTGCTTGACCCCCCGCTGGAGTCCAATCTCTATCCCCCCATCGGGGTGGCCAATCGTGGTGGTGACACCTTCATATGAATCCTTTATAAGGTTCACAATTGGCTGCGGAATTCCTTTCCGCCTTAGGGCCGCAGGTATCGCCTCGTGCGGGATGGTGTCGAACGCCTTGGCGACGTCCAACTGAATACCAACCCCGCCCCGATTCTCCTTCATGTGACAGGTTAGCTCGTGCAAAATCTGCACATTCGCGAAGCATCCCGCCTCCGCTACAAACCCCTTCTGTCTCGAGCTGATTTGGACAGTCGATCGGAGACGCTCATCCATAATGTCCCAAAACACCCGGCCAAGCAACGAGCCAATAGTAATAGGTCGGTAATTAGTGACCTTACTCCCGTCTTTACCCTCTTTAAAAATCAAGGTGGTTTTGTTTTACTTCCAAGCAGCGGGTATGATCCCCGAGGCCATAATTAGATTAAACAGCCCAGCCAACACATCGCTCTTGTGCGCACCGAGAAACGCGGCTTTCTTCAGGCCATCCGGGCCCGGCGCGGTGGACTTTTTAGTCCTCATTAATCTATGTTTAATTACCAAAGCCGATATTGCTCCAAAACTGTCGAGCTCTATCAATGAGTCCACCTCCGGCTCCGGAATGCAAGTAGGAACTCTCGTTCCCCACAGGGCTCGTTAGCCACACACATCCGCGTCTCCAGGAGCTAAGAACTCCTTGTTAACATCCTCCGCACCTTTTCCTTCTGCGGCCCTTGGCGCACTGGGGCCAGGAAAAACGAATACATCGTCGGCCTCTCTCAAGATCTTTGTGCCATGTGGCCTTGCCGTCCTCCTCTCAGCTGGGGAGTTATACGCCTCCACGCCTTGCTCAAGCGGAGCTGAGCAAGGCCTGCCCGCTCCTCCAGCCACCACCATTCTGGCAGATGGCGGCGATCTGGGGATGGACTCCTTTCTCTCAAAAGGGTCCTGTTCCTTATCCTTATCTTTATCCGTTTTGTGTGCCATTGTCATCGTCATGTATCTCGGTTTTAGTGTATTTGTTGAATTTTGTTTTTCCATAATTAATCCCACGATTCTGGCGAGTCGCAAAGTCCGCTCAAACAGAGCCCCCAGTACTCAAGTAAGGCGACTTAATTACCGCAGGGTTGCGCCAGGTGCCCTACGGGAATCGTTTACGGCAGTGTACCACCCCCACGACCATGCAGCCCTCGGCACGCTGTCTCCCACCTTGGCTTCGGGGTTCCGCTGACACACCCCACGTCCAACGGCGACTCAGCTCTGGATGTTATGCTGGTTGACCTGTGGGTCAGTAGATAGGGACAGTGGGAATCTCGTTAATCCATTCATGCGCGTCACTAATTAGATGACGAGGCATTTGGCTTTTTTTTTTTTTTTTTTTTTTGATGCGTTGCCCACCAACAGAAAAGGAAGGGTATAGCCAAAGCCAAAGAAGACAAACAGTAAGGGGGTCTTACAGGCGTCCATCAAACGAGAGGACCCCAGGACAACAGGACGGACACGAACGAACAATGGGGGGGGGCGGGTTCCCCGGGGAACATAAAACATTAATCGCCGGTCCCTCACCCGATTCCCTCTCGATCCCGCTGCACGGACCCGGTGGGAACCAGAGCTGTCATTTGGTTCCACCGGTTCCACTTTGTATGGCTGCCCCGCAACACCCTGGTTGTGATTCCCCGTAATAACCCCTTCTTTAACCCCATGCCCAACAGCCAGTCAGCGGACTTGACACACCAAATCCCCCTCCATGAGATGGTGCAGGAGGAGAACTCGATGTCCGGCTGTTGTACGCCGGTCTCCCTCGAGATCGCCTCCCCGAGCGAAACATTGTCCGCGTAATAGCGGACCTTCCGCTCGTGGGCGTCCGATAAGGGATCGCTCCGCTGACGACCTGTGCGTCCACCACAACGGCCTTGGGGCCACGCAGGCAAAGCAAGTCAGGCTTGCGTTTGCTCTCGGTCGTGACGTACGACGGTTTTTCTCGTACGGTCCAGCCCACGTTCCTCAGTCCTGACGCTAGGACTCTGCACACTGCGTTGTGCCTGAGGACGCGGCCACCATGGGTGCGGAAACACCCCTGGATGACGTGCGCGGCTGTCTCTGTTGAATTACAGCCTGCATGACATCCGGTGGCGTACTGCTCCCGCCTCACCCCCCTAGACGTACGTATACGCGTCGGGAGGGTATTGGCGAGAACATGCACGTACTGGACATAATCACGACCGGGAATGGCGTGGCTACCGTGATCCACCCACCAGGAGGACAGGTTGGACCCCGGACACTCCCGCAATTCGTATCCGTCGACTGACTGATGCAGTCGACGGGACCACCACACATCCCGCCGGTGTTTGGAGGCCAAGCACACCCCATCGCGGGTCAGGGCCCGCTGGGCCCATTCCCCCCGGCGCTCCGCCCAGGTGTTGTGGGCGATGGCCCCAACCTGCGGGGCTGTCGAGGATTCCAGGCTGCGCAGACGACTAAGCAGCAAACCTGGAACCGTGGTGGCAAGAGCGGGAATGCCGAGACCGCCACTCGAAACTGGTGAGTGGAAAAAGGCCGTCGGAACATCGTGCGGAAGACGAAGCCATCTGCGAACCGCTGCGCGGGTTGTGACGTCGAGAGCTCTCAATTTTCCAAGTGTGGCCCTACCCAGGACCAGCGAGTGGTAGAGGCGAGGAAGAAGAAAGCAGCGGACGATTTTTAGCCGCTGCTGGGGCTTCAGAGGTGCTCTGCTCAGCCGGCTCAGATATATGGATATATTCGAGCCGACTTTCTTCGGTCCTGCCGGCCGGAAATCGACCCCGAGGTACCGCCATTCGGCAGTCGTATCCAGCTGCGGGAGGAATGTCCCATCCCGCAGGCGATTCGGAACGACGGTTAACAGATGTTGATTCATAAACCTACCGCCTCGATTCGCGGCAAGTGCCTCCTCCCTCGCCATCATGCGCTTCTCTTCGTCGCTCCATTGGCAGTTAACCCTCTCGACGTTAACCTCCTCGTTGACGATGGCCTCGTGTGCACGTCGGCGATGGAGGCCGAGTCCGGTCTTCGTGGTGAACGCACGATCACAGTGTGGGCATGGGAATTGCGGGGCTTGCGGGGAAGCAGGGACAGGGGCAGCGGGTGTTGGGCGGCGTCGTGGCCCAGCGGGCGGCCGACGAGAAGGGCCTGGAGAAGGGTCAGGGGAGGGTGGCGATGGCGCGTCACTAATTAGATGACGAGGCATTTGGCTGTTTCGCCTACGGTGCGCGACGACTGCTACAAAATCACAGTCGCCAAGTCGCCACCGACAGCGATATTGCAGAGCTGTTTACTGTTGGTGTTCGCAGTCAACACCTGGAGCGTGAAGGTCGGAGCTAGCCAAAGGCAGCTCGTACTTCACCTCGACCATTCACGCAATCATTCAAACTCGCGCGATTGATGCGGAGGCCCCCAACTCTACGCGCCATCCATCATGCACCACCAGATGAGGCCACGTTCCGCCTTCTCTTCGTTATAACGCGATGTCATTGCGTTAAAACGTTTCCAGTTCAGCCATGAGCCCCACAAGACCCGAGTCGTCAACGTTCGGAGCTGGGCGGACGTTAAACCCAGCCCCCGCAACTCAGACTCGCTTCGCGAGCTCCAGACACCTTGCCACGAAATAGTAATGGCGGTAAAACGAACATTATTTCGTGGTACTCCTGTGCGCTCCGCCACAGCGGCTGCCAGATCATTACATGACCGGTACTTCTCCACCTTACGCTCGTGGGACATCTCCAACGCGGTTTCGCTAGACACTACCTGCGCGTCTACGACCACTGCCTCACCACCCTTAGCGATGGTCAGGTCGGGCCGCCTCCGGCCGGCAGACGTCGAATACGCTTGTTCCGCATCGACGCGCCATCCCTTCTGCTGTAAATAGCCACCAACTTGACGGCATAGGTCGTCATGCCGCAGGATTCTCCCTCCGTGCGTTCTGAAGCAGCGTTGCAGGCAGTGAGCCGGCGTCTCGGTTTCGGGACAACCGGCACGACAGCGATTATCGCGCCCATCACGACCTCGGGAGCATCTCGCTCTAGACGGTATGCAGTTAGCCCGTATGTGGTGATAGTGCACGTAGTCGGCACCTGGGATGGCATCGGCGCCAGCCGATACCCAGTAGGAGCTCAGGTTGGAGGCCGCAACCTCTCTGAGTCCACTCCCATCGCACGACTCGCGCAACCAGGCCGCACACTGCTGTCTGAGCTCAGCGGTTGTAGTCACTCTATGACCCCGCACTCGCATCTGGTTTTCACACCAGACAAGCTGCCTAGCCACATACGTGGTTTCGGCAGCCGCGCATGCTGCGGGCAGAGTACTCCGACACAACCGCTGCAGTCGGTTATGCTTCAGAATTGGGATCAAAGTTCTCAATAGAGGCATTCCAAGCCCGCCACTCTGTATCGGCGCATGCAGGTATCCAGCAGGAACATCATGGGGAAAACGCAGCCATCGTCGCACCGCGGTGCGTACGATGATATTCTTACCCTTGAGGGTTTTGGCCGAGACCGTACCCACTGTCCATCGGTGATAATACCGTGGAAGGAGACAGTCACGCAACAACCTCAGCCGCTGTTGCGGCTTAAGAGGTGCCCTCGTGAGTTGCTCGATGGCCTGAGCTAAGGGTGGATCGCTTGCGAGTTCCCTAGCACCTGTGTATTCGCAGCCCAGATACGTCCAGACATCGACCAGGGATCTTTGCGGTATCATCGCTCCCACCACGGTGAAATAAGGTGTGGTGTCCACCTTCACCTTCTTGTCTCTGCCGGACGCCACCATGGACAGCACTCCGGTCTTTCTCGCGTTGATCTCGAGCCCATTTCGCATAAAGGCGTCATGAAGCCGTGTCAAGTTCTCCTGCAGCCCATCTCTGGTAGAGGCCAGGAGCACAATGTCGTCTGCGTAGCCCAGCGCATTGATAAGCCGGCCACCCAACCGATAGCCAACGTCCTCCGAGAGAATTCCTAGTGCTCTATCTACGACCAGATTAAACAGCAGGGGCGACAACGGATCACCCTGTCTCACGCCACGGCCGATCTTGATGGCCGACACTTCCTCAGCGCTGACCCCCTGCAACTCGGTCAGCGCATTCGAATAGACAGCCCTTACGTACTCTCTAAACTCCCGAGGGAGCCCCAGCTCATCGAGAGTCGTATGAATAGCAGCGTGCGCAACCGTATCGAAAGCTTTCGACAGATCAACGCACGCCACATGCAGAGAACGACAACGCCTCCGGGCGTCCCAAAGCACGGATGAAAGGACTGTGACGTTCTCACATACCCCGTCCACCGGCCGGAACCCCCTTTGGCGCTTGTCGAAGATGTCGAGGGCTGCCAATCTCTTTGCCTAATATCTTGTGGAAGTGTCTTGTTATAACGGATCTTATGCTGAGAGGACGGTACTCCGTCGGACCTGGCCGATCGGACATACCCCCCTTCTCAAGGAATACCGTTCTGGTTGTGGCGATTGACGAGGGGATCGTCTCTGCCAGGAGCAGCAGATTGAACAGAAGCGCACGAAGAATCGCAGGAACAGCGTTCCACATCCTTGGCGTAATCTGGTCCAATCCAGGCGCAGTGCCAGTCCTTACGGAAATCCTGTTTACCTCTGCAGGTGTTATAGGATCCCAGAGCAAGGTCTTATCCGCCACAGGAACTGGATCCGTGGCAGCGCCATCGCCGAGACCTTCGAGGTGAATCCCTCTCGGGCCCGACGTACGGCCCCGGCCAGCACTCGCAGCCTGTGCCGCCTCCCCAAACGACTCACGCAAGTCCGTCATGTCTCCATCCGCACCGCTGGAGGCCTCCATAATGGGGCGCCAGCAGTTAAAGAATTCGACAGCAGACGGCCTCTCGCGCACCGAGTCGCCCTCGAGGATACGCGACAAACAGGACTTCTTGTTCTTCTTGTAGAGGGATTGCACAATTGCATACTCCCTCTTTCTCCTCTGCTCCCTGCTCTCTCGCTTGACTGGAGGACAGTGCTTCTTTGCCGAAACGCGTTGCGGAGGGCGCACTTGTAGCGGCCGAGGGAAGATCATGCCCAGCCATCTCTCGATAGCCAAGACGTCGACCCTCCCCGCCGTCAGAGCATCTCTTGCCGTGCCAGCAAGAGTATCAGCCTCGTAGCTACGGAACGCCGCACTCTGCTCTACGAGTGATTGTATCTTGTCCCGCAGCCTCTGAGAACTTTGTTCAGGGGGAGGCTGATGTGCGCTTTGATCGTCAGTACTAGCCTCAGTGGCCGCAGGAATGGTGTCGGCTCGTGTCATCACCGCACTATCCCTATCGCCCTCATCGATCACAATCGCGCGACGCGATTGGATCTCTTGGCAGAAGTCTCTAACCATCACTCGGTAAGGCTCCTGTTGCCGTTTACCCTTGATGGCTTCGAGACTCCTATTGGGGAACCTTGTCTCCAGATACTGGTTAATGAAAAGCTCCCCGGCTAAGGTGCCTTCAGCCTCAGCGCGTGCCATGAGTCTAGTTTCCTCCTACTGACCATCTGGCCTTTACTCGGTCAACATTGATAGCACTGTTGGCTTGTAGTGGGTGAGCACGTACTTTGTGGACACCAAGACCACGCATGTTCCGGAACCTCGCCGAACACTGCTCACAGCTGACCATTTCCTCCTCTAGGCTGTCCACTTCAGCCTGGCTGGTCCTTATAGTGGTTCGCGACGGACCAGCTGCGACCCCGTCAGGGTCCTCCGCACCTCTCGCGCGCTCACTCAAGCGAGCACTTGCACGCAGTCCCCGGGCCATCCGAGAACCCGGGACAGTATTCTCATTCAAATTTCTCTCCATAATTAACTGCGTGTAGGGGGGCAAACGGATTGACAACCGAGAGCCCCCCAAGAAACCCCGGTCTTTCTTGGCCCCACAACTCACCATGACCGTAGGCGCATGGGCCGAAGCCCTTAGGGGCGCACTTCGCTGTACACTCTCTTAGTCGACACTTACCGAGTCTAAACTTCCAAAGTAGGCCGTTTCCGGGAGCACCACGAGGAGGTGGAGGTACAACTTGGACGTGAGAGGCTGAAGGTCCTTACTAGAGGACTTCGTTGGCGCATCACGAACCAACCACGACTCTCTCTAAGTACCATCGCAGCGTGTTGCTTTGAGGACCGAGAGAGTCATAGTTACTCCCACACAATCCTTTTTGTATTCTTCTATTTTGATTGGATCCGGATCGTCACAGTTTTTAAGTATGAAATCTTCTTTGAGATCTTCAAACTTATATTCCCTGTCTACGTCATAAATTATAAGAGTAGGATTTATTTTCCTTGGCTCCTCTACTTTCAATTTCTTTGTTGTTAGGTTTATTCTTTTCACAAAGTCCCCGTCTCTTTCATCCACCTTCACCACTACTCCTTTTCCTCTCATTTGCCTTATTGCCTTTATCCTCAGCCTTTTATTTGTACTTGTCAGTTCCTTTATAACCTCCTTCTTTATTTCACTATTCGTTCTCGCATCTTCGTCTTCTTTTATAGGTTTAATTAGTACTACTTTGTGCGTAGTATCTGACCTTCTTTCTTTTTCTTTTACAGCACCTGTAGCAGTCCTTGGAGTTCCTGCCGTAACATTAGCATAGGAGAGTCCTTTAGGCCTCAAGTCAGCAACAGCTTGGTAAGCAGCTTTCCATTTTTCTTTTTCTAAAACTACATTATGTAGTCTATTTTCTAGTACTGCCCATTTGGACAATATGTATTTTATTGCAGATTTTGTTATTTTGTTGTTATCATTAAACATGAATGTCTCGAGCTGTTCCCTTGTCTCCATCATCTCCTCTACTTCATTTACTCCTGTGCTCTGTTCTAATCTTTCATATCCATCCTCTTCATTTTCAGAATCACTCAGCCTTGTGTTCCCTTCATGCGTCTCTTCAGTGTCTTTTTGGGTACTACCCGAAGGAGGTGGTGATCTACTTACAGATCCCCTTCGCGCAAACAGCAATTCTTTTTCTCTCTCTTTTTCGGCGTTCAGAGTTTCGGTTACTTTCGTGCCAGCATTAGTCGTTACCGAAGTATCAGCCAAGTTTTTGTGTTTTTGTTTGAGTTTTGTTCTTTCCATGTATATCCCACGAGTATGGCAGGAAAAAAAATGTCCACTCAGGCAGAGCCTCCATCACCTGGGTAAGGCGACTTATATACCACAGAGGTTGCGCCAGGTGCCCCTGGGGGATCGTTTGCGGTCGCGCAACTTAACCTCCCCGCGGCCATGCAGCCCCAGACACGATGCCTCCCATCCTGGCTTGGGAGGGACCTCGGGGCCCCGGGTGCGTCATGCCCGTACTACTGTCGAATCGTCAGTAACCCCCTGGGGAAAGTAGATAGGGACAGATGTCCGTGGTTGATTTAACGTGCGGTACCTGCTCAGAGAGCTTAATCACACGACCCCCATGGGTGCGGAATTGAGATAAGCCCAATCAGCTCGTTCCAGCAGGCCAGGAACTACCAGTAGCGCCTCCGAGTTTGTAGGACTCTTCGGCAACCCACCGGTTGGGGCGAGCGCCTATTCAACGCTCTACCAGCTATGCAGGACTGGTGCCCAAGCAGATACGCTGCTCACCCGTCGAGGCCCGAGAGCCCCTAACCAGCATGCGGCTTCAACCACTACCCCCACGAGTCCGACCTCAATTGCCGGGACGAATCCCCTGGGCAACCCGACTCTCGTGGTACCAGTCAAGATCACTGGTTGGATCTTCGTGGCCGAGACCACTCCCAGCTTTCGGAGGCCTACACCTCCCAGGCAGTGGTCGGCCTATGTTCCTCGGGAACATCGGCTTCTCTTATCCTCCTTTCAGCATCGCCCTCCTTTTCTGAAATACAATCTTCGCATACACACCAACACTTTCATACCTTTCCTTACATTCCAACATGCGACTCACATCCACACTGCCATTCTCTCGCACAATCACACCCCACTCACTCAAGTTCCTCACATCACCATACATTGGACACTCAACCAACACATGCTTCCAATTTTCTCTCTCCGCTCTGCACGCACAGCTCTCACTCTCAGACAGACCACGCTTATACAGGAATTCATTCAAACTTCCATGCCCTGTCAGAATATAGCCCAGGCTCAAGCTAGGCTCGAACTCTCGGCACTCACCCGCGAACCTTACAATCTTTATAAATTCATACGTCACTCTTCCTTTCTCGCACTCATTCCATCTATTCTGCCACATCTCATACAGCCTTTCACTCACCAATTCCATACATCCTTCCACACCTTTCTCACGCAAGTCACTATCATTCACTACATCATACTCACTCATACTAATTCCCTTTCTCACCTTATACAACACTCCTCTTCTCACGCACTCCAGGTCCCACGGCAAGCCACCCATAAGGACTTGCATGGCCGCCGTGAAAACCGTTCTACATACATTCAGACACGCACTCAACACCACTCGCTGACACCTATTTATGAGCTCCCTCGCATATTCGAATCTCATCACTCCATACCATACACTCGCTCCATACATCACACACGACATGAACAGACCTTTATACAACACAGTCACAGCTTTCTTTCGCAAACCCCACTCACTTCTCAACACGCGTCTTAATTTTCCCATCACATTCATACATTTCTTTCTCAGACACTCCAGATGCAACCTGTAGTTTATCCTTTCACTCACACAAACACCCAGATATTTCACGCTCTTCGCATACATCACGCATCTATCATTCACTCGTACATTGGAAGGCCTCGTCCCAGCCATACTACCTTTCATCAACATCATCACAGTCTTGTTCTCAGACACACTCACACCTACTTTCACTCCCCATTCGTACACCATTCTCATCCACTCTGTACCCTTTCTCTCCAACTCCGCTCGGCTTTGTCCTTCCACGACCAACAACAAGTCATCCGCGTACGCAACCACTTTACATTCAATTTCACGCAGCCGCCACAACAGTTCATCCATCATTAGGTTCCATATAAATGGACCACAGATGGAGCCCTGCGGGCAGCCACTCTTTACATCCTTCCACACTGTGTCACACGCACCCATCATGCATACACGCCTGCCGCTAAAATAGCTCTTCCATAATTCAATTTCTTCACATTCAACCTCACGCAATTTCTCGATCACACATTCCCACTCTAGGTTATCAAACGCTCCATTGAAGTCCACGAACACTCCTAACACATACTTTTCTCCGACCCATTCACCCAGTCATGCACTCGATTCCATGCATCCTCGGTCGACCGATTCCTTACGAATCCGTACTGGGCGTCACACATTCTTCCACACATCGTTCGCTCGAGTCTTCCAACCATCATTCGCTCCAAAACTTTCCCCAGCACGGATAACAGTCAAATGGGCCTATAAGACCCAGGGTCCGACCTAGGTTTATCGGGGGACTTCAATAACACTAACACCCGCGCAGTCTTCCACGTCGGGGGGAAACACGCTGTATTCAGACATACATCATACATTCTTTTCATCCATACCGGGACAGCACGCCAAATCGCTCGCAACATCTCAGCACTCACACCATCCATACCAGGTGCCTTACCCACTTTCATCGATCTCACTGCCACATCCACCTCGCTCCATTCAAACTGCCTTCCTTCCTCCCTCACGTCTCCCCTGACGTCCATCGCCACGTTCGTCCTTGCTGCCGGGAAGAATCTCTTCATTAGCTCATCCACGCTTTCTTTCCATGTACTCGTCACTCTATCACCCACTTTTATGCCACTCAATCTTACCCTATCACGCTTTCCCATGCACACCTTATACACATCGCTCCATGGATCCCTGTTCCCAGTCACGCATACAAATCGCTTCCAATTCTCCTCTTTCACTCTTCGCATTTCTTCCTTATACTCCCGCAAAACATTCTTATATTCATTCATTCTTCCTTCCACTCTGCTTCCATTCCTCTTTCTCGCACGCTGGTAGGCACGTCTGCTCCTTTTTACAGTCTTCTTCAGCCTCTCAAGCTCATCCGTCCACCACACAAGCTTCCTAGCATACACCGGTTTACACCTCTTCATCCATCGATCATTCGCACTATGGATCCATTTCATCATTCGCTCTACACTGCTCTGCGCATCCGCTTCGTCTATGGCGCTCGCTGCATCCTCTAACGCACTCTCTCGCATATCACACATATACCCTTTCCAGTCTACGTCCTTGCACACACATCTACACATGTCCTCATTCGTGTCCACATTCTCTCTGTGTACCATCCGTATTAGCAATACGTTATGGTCACTCACTCCCCAATCAGGCTTTACTTCCCACTCATACCGGCACCCTCCATTCACGCCGTTCACGAGAGTGACATCGATGTCACTCTCCCCATTCGGCCCGCTGAACGAGTAAAACTCGCTCGGATCATTCAACACATTCATCCCGCTCGCAATCATCCATTCCTCGATCAGTTTACCACGCGCTTCACTCTCTCTACTGCCTCCACCCTTGCTATACCACAAGGGAGAGACAGCATTCGCATCCATACCTATCAGCAGACGCTTTCCCCCGGCCGTCTCACATACTCTGTCCATGTACGCCAAGTACGGCTCGATACTCTTACCGTACTGGCAGTACACGGACACCACATACATTTCGCCAAAGTCCCCCTTCAACCACACGCACACTCCAAGCTCATTCGTACACTCTCTCACGCACATCACGTCTAACCTAGAGTCATTTACCACCACTGTTGCTTTCACCGTCCCACTCTCGCAAACAATCACATCCATACCTATGGGCAAGCCCACCACACGTCCATGCCTTTCATACGGTTCTTGCAGCAGTGCTACACTCACTCGACGTTCGCGCATCATCTCACCCAGATCACACATAACCGCATACGCACTCTGGCAGTTATACTGCACTACATTCACGCACCATTTATTCGTCATTTATTCTCGCTTTCTCTTTCTCTAACGCTCTCACGTATTCCGGGCACACTTCGGACAGAACCGAGTGATCACATTTGCTCCCTTTCAGCTTACAGTTTCTACACACACTTTCCTTTTTACAATCTCTCATCATGTGTCCTACACATCCACATTTTTGGCACAGTCTTTCCTTTTCGGTGCATTGCCGCATCATGTGCCTAAATGCAAAGCACTTGTGGCACCTCAGCACACTGAAAAACTTTTTCATCCTAAAGGCCTTCCAATGCACAAACACTCGTCCGTCATTACAGAGCACATTCCTTATTGCACTCGTAACTTCTAATATTACATTCCCGCAGGTTGCATCTTTCTTCGCATTCCTACTCACAACACGCACACATTCCATAAATACTCTTTCATCCACTCGCCCTTTCAAGCTCCTCTCATACATTTCTCTCATTAACACTTCATTCGCCATATCATTCGGCACATCGTACAAGATGATCTTTGGGCCTATCTTGCGAGGCAGCTCAACCTTTAGGCCAGCATTCTTAAACTGACCACACTCTCTTATTCTTTTCAACTCACTCTCGCTCATCGTCTCAATGGCTACACCTCCATTCCTCACTTTCCTCACCGCTTTCACACGCACATTCAGTGACTTGCTCACATGCTTCATCATTCTCTTTACTTCCTCACTTGTCACACTCGCACTTGCATCATCCGCTCTCACTATTACCGCATAACTCTTCTCTTTCGTACTCGTCTTCACATTCACTTCCTGTACCTTTTCAATCATGCTCTTTTCAACATTTTTTGCACTCACTCTCGCATAGCTCATTCCACTTCCGCCGTAGGCTAAATCCCGACTCGCTCGACGCATACACTCATCCAGTTTCCCCTGTATTCTCTAATTCTTGCACATTTTCATCATCTGTTCCTCATATTCTCCCACAATGTCCAGTATTTTCTCACTCGCACTCTTCGAAATTTTGTTTGTCTCCATAAACAAGAATTTACGGAGCCTCGCACCAATTACTCTCATGCACGCTATCTCACTCACTTCCGCAACGCTCTCATTCTCTCCCTTATTCACTCGTTTCCGCTTCGCACTCACACTTACATCACTCGCCTTGCTTGTCACACTATCACTCCTGTTTCTTCCATACCCACACACATCCGCGTCTCCAGGAGCTAAGAAATCCTTGTTGCCATTCTCCGCGCTTTTCCCTTCTGCAGCCCTTGGTGCATTGGGGCCAGGAAAAACAAATACATCGTCGGCCTCTCTCTCTCTCAAAATCTTTGTGCCATTTGGCCTTGTCATCCTCCTCTCAGCTGAGGAGTCATACGCCTCCACGCCTTGTTCAAGCGGAGCTGAGCAAAGCCTGCCCGCTCCTCCAGCCACCACCATTTTGGCAGATGGCGGCGATCTGGTGATGGACTCCCTTCTCTTAAAGGGGTCCTGTTTCTCATCCTTATCTTTATCCGTTTTGTGTGCCATTGTCATCGTCATATATCTCGGTTTTAATGTATTAGTTGAGTTTTGTTTTTTTATCCATAATAAATCCCACGATTCTGGCGAGTCGCAAGGTCCGCTCGGGCAGAGCCCCCAGTACCCGAGTAGGGCGACTTAATTACCGCAGGGTTGCGCCAGGTGCCCTACGGGAATCGTTTGCGGCCGTGTCTTACACCCCACGACCATGCAGCCCTCGGCACGCTATCTCCCACCTTGGCTTCGGGGTTCCGCTACAGCACACCCCACAGTTCAACGGCGGCTCAGCGCTGGGTGTTCAGCTGGTTGACCTGTGGGCCCGCGTTTAGTCTCTTCCCACATGCACTCTCATATTGCGGTTATGGCATTGCCTGATGTTCGGCTGCCGAGTGTGCATGCGGCGCCAACACCACTTAGCCGTCGTGCTAGAGAGCACAACGTTACCAGCGAGACCACGAGGAGGTAGGCATTGACAAGACGCAAGGGAGGCTATACGTTACGCATCTTGCGCCCGCAGCACTCCCTCTCTGCCGAATTCAAGGGGCACGTGAGAGGCTGAAGGACCTAACGAGAAGTCTGCATCGCATCAACGACCCAACCATAAGCCACCCCAGACCCCGGGCTTACCTGCCCAGCATCTCCTGCGCGACTGCAAGATCAGCAAAGCAGTGACACCCGGGCGTCCTCATGGGTGGCATGGTTATTTTGGAGGAGGGAGCGCCACAAAGTGACCACACCCCTGACTCAGGAGCTATGATGATATTTACTCCGGCGTGTTGCTTTGAGAAGACAAGTTTTCTCGCGGCGTGTTGCCCCGAGAAACAGGGCAGGCATAGGAGCTCCAGGCGGCGTTCTGCTTACCGCATAATGTCCCGCGAAGCGCTGCTCGCACAGCGCCCCGCGAAACGCACATTTAAATCGGCCTGCGCCGTTCCGCGCAGAGCCCAAGTGTCAACGCGGCGTGTTGCTTTTAAATCGGACAAAGTCCGAGCGCGGCGTGTTGTTTTTAAATCGGACAAAGTCCGAGCGCGGCGTGTTGCTTTTAAATCGGACAAAGTCCGAGCGCGGCGTGTTGCTTCCAAAAAAAACGGACGAAGTCCGACCGCGGCGTGTTGCTTTGAATTTGGACCAAGTCCGACCGCGGCGTGTTGCCCTCGAATCCTGGACAAAGCCAGACCGCGGCGTGTTGCTTTCGCAATCCGCATTAAGTCCGATCACGGCGTGTTGCCTTTGAAGAAGCAACAAAGCCCGACCGCGGCGTGTTGCTTTCGCAATCCGCATTAAGTCCGATCACGGCGTGTTGCCTTTAAAGAAGCAACAAAGCCCGACCGCGGCGTGTTGCTTTTGAAAAAGCAACAAAGCCCGATCGCGACGTGTTGCTTTTGAAAAAGCAACAAAGCCCGATCGCGACGTGTTGCTTTTAAGAATCGGAAAAACTCCGACCGCGGCGTGTTGCTTTCTAAATTCGGACAAAGTCCGAAGGCGGTATCGCCTTGTCCAGGCAACGAAGATCCGCCGAATCGGACCTCGCGCTGGGAGTCAGCGAGACGCCGAGCCTCACAGCAAGATACAGTGTCGCGGGGTCAGCGTTTTGCTTGGCCTGCTGTCGCGGGGTCAGCGTTTTGCTTAGCCCGGTGTCGCAGGGTCAGCGTCACGCTTAGCGCACAGCGACATATGCCAGGATGGTCGTGGCATATTCGTGGCGTCTGAGTATACGTGCTCGCAATAGGTGGTAGGTGCTGAGTTAATGCACGTTGGTCGTCATAGTAAATAGAAATTAAAATTTCTCTTGGAGAAGGGCGGCAAAAGCAAAAAAATAAAAAGAAAATGACTGAAATTTTCTCATAAAAAAAGGCCAGACGCGCGGTGTTATGTGAACACCACGCGCCTTGGCCTTTCAGCACTTTGCTCACCACTGCAGGAGGTATTACCACGGTGGCGAGCTCAATGCTCTTTGAATGCTCCGTCGAACTCGAGACCGGCCAGGGATGAGCCTCGCAGTCACCGACTGTGGATACCTCGTCCCTTTCGGAACCCACAGTGGGACGCATCGGCCCTTTTAAAACATACGTTTCCGCTTAGCCAGTCAGGAGCTCGTGCCTAGGAGCATTCAGGTTCAGAAGGGTATACCTCTCCGAGGCCGGCAGGCAAGCCATGCCATCAGGATTTCGGTATTCACCCCTTCTACGAGTTTTTGGTCTGTGTTAAACTACGGTCCTTTTGGACACAGTTGCCAGCTCTTCTCCAGCTGCAGCATTGGTTGCAGCATATCCTCATCTGCCACTTTGTGCGCATCTTGCCGCTTAGCTCGGCGACTCGCCGACGCCGGCACTAGTACGTTATCCCTGTGCTTTGTACGATGGATTAAACACTTGGGCTCCCGCAAAAGCGGCGCCTTCCCTTGATACAAGGAGGAGCTCCCATGCCTACCCCGCCCCTGGTGCAACATTGCAGCCGAGACAAGAGGCATGGCCACCTCGCGAGTAGATAATAGATAGGGACAGATGTCCGTGGTTGATTTAACGTGCGGTACCTGCTCAGAGAGCTAAATCACACGACCCCCATGGGTGCGGAATTGGGATAAGCCCAATCAGCTCGTTCCAGCAGGCCAGGAACTACCAGTAGCACCTCCGAGTTTGCAGGACTCTTCGGCAACCCACCGGTCGGGGCGAGCGCCTGTCCAACGCTCTACCAGCTGTGCAGGACTGGTGCCCGAGCAGATACGCTGCTCACCCGTCGAGGCCCGAGAGCCCCTAACCAGCATGCGGCTTCAACCACTACCCCCACGAGTCCGACCTCAATTGCCGGGACGAATCCCCCTGGGCAACTCGACTCCCGTGGTACCAGTCAAGATCACTGGTTGGATCTTCGTGGCCGAGACCACTCCCAGCTTTCGGAGGACTACACCTCCCTGGCATTGGTCGGCCTATGTTCCTCGGGAACATCGGCTTCTCCTATTCTCCTTCCAGTATCGCCCTCCTTCTCTGAAATACAGTTTTTGCATACACACCAACACTTTCATACCTTTTTTTACATTCCAACATGCGACTCACATCCACACTGCCATTCTCTCGCACAGTCACACCCCACTCACTCAGGTTCCTCACATCACCATACATTGGACACTCAACCAACACATGCTTCCAATTCTCTCTCTCCGCTCCGCACGCACAGCTCTCACTCTCAGACAGACCACGCTTATACATTCGAAATTCATTTAAACTTCCATGCCCTGTCAGAATATAGCCCAGACTTAAGCTAGGCTCGAACTCTCGACATTCAACCGCAAACCTTACATTTTTTATAAATTCATACGTCACTCTTCCTTTCTTGCACTCATCCTATCTATTCTGCCACATCTCATACAGTCTTTGACTCACCAATTCCATACATCCTTCCACACCTCTCTCACGCAAGTCGCTATCATTCACTACATCATACTCACTCATACTAATTCCCTTTCTCACCTTGTACAACATTCCTCTTCTCACGCACTCCAGGTCCCACGGCAAGCCACCCATAAGGACTTGCATGGCCGCCGTGGAGACCGTTCTACATACATTCAAACACGCATTCAACACCACTCGCTGACACCTATTCATGAGCTCCCTCGCATACCCGAATCTCATCACTCCATATTATACACTTGCTCCATACATCACACACGACATGAACAGACCTTTATACAACACAGTCACAGCCTTCTTTCGCAAACCCCACTCACTTCTCAACACACGTCTCAAATTTTCTATCACATTCATACATTTCTTTCTCAGACACTCCAGATGCAACCTGTAGTTCATCCTTTCACTCACACAAACACCCAGATATTTCACGCTCTTCGCATACCTCACGCATCTATCATTCACTCGTACATTGGGAGGCCTCGTCTCAGCCATACTACCTTTCATCAACATCATCACAGTCTTGTTCTCAGACACACCCACACCTACTTTCACTCCCCATTCGTACACCATTCTCATCCACTCCGTACCCTTTCTCTCCAACTCCGCTCGTATCTGTCCTTCCACAACCAGCAACAGGTCGTCCGCGTACTCAACCACTTTACATTCACTCTCACGCAGCCGCCACAACAGTTCATCCATCATTAGGTTCCATATAAATGGACCACAGATGGAGCCCTGCGGGCAGCCACGCTTAACGTCCTTCCACACTGTGTCACACGCACTCATCATGCATACACGCCTGCCGCTGAAATAACTCTTCCATAATTCAATTTCTTCACATTCAACCTCACGCAATTTCTCGATCACACATTCCCACTCTAGGTTATCAAATGCTCCCTTGAAGTCCACAAACACTCCTAACACATACTTTCTCTCCGACCCATTCACCCAGTCATGCACTCGATTCCACGCATCCTCGGTCGACCGATTCCTTACGAATCCGTACTGGGCGTCACATTCTTCCACACATCGTTCGCTCGAGTCTTCCAACTATCATTCGCTCCAACACTTTCCTCAGCACGGACAGCAGACAAATGGGCCTATAAGACCCAGGGTCCGACCTAGGTTTATCGTGGGATTTCAATAACACTACCACCCGCGCAGTTTTCCACGCCGGGGGGAAACACGCTGTATTCAGACATACATTGTACATTCTTTTCATCCATACCGGGACAGCACGCCAAATCGCTCGCAACATCTCAGCACTCACACCATCCATACCAGGTGCCTTACCCACTTTCATCGATCTCACTGCCGCATCCACTTCGCTCCATTCAAACTGTCTTTCTTCCTCCTTCATGTGTACCCTGGCGTCCATCGCCACGTTCGTCCTCGCTGCCGGGAAGAATCTCTTTATTAGTTCATCCACGCTTTCTTTCCATGTACTCGTCACTCTATCACCCACTTTTATGCCACTCAATCTTACCCTATCACGCTTCCCCATGCACACCTTATATACATCGCTCCATGGATCCCTGTTTCCAGTCACGCACACAAATCGTTTCCAATTCTCCTCTTTCACTCTCCGCATTTCCTCCTTATACTCCCGCAAAACATTCTTATATTCATTCATTCTTTTTTCCACTCTGCTTCCATTCCTCTTTCTCGCACGCTGGTAGGCACGTCTGCTCCTTTCTACAGCCTTCTTCAGCTTCTCAAGCTTATCCGTCCACCACACAAGTTTCCTAGCATACACCGGTTTACACCTCTTCATCCATCGATCATTCGCACTATGGATCCATTTCATCATTCGCTCCACACAGCTCTGCGCATCCGCTTCGTCTATGGCGCTCGCTGCATCTTCTAACGCACTCTCTCGCATATCACACATATACCCTTCCCAGTCTACGTCCTTGCACACCCATCTACGCATGTTCTCGTTCGTACTCGCATTTTCTCTGTATACCATACGTATTAATAACACGTTATGGTCACTCACTCCCCAGTCAGGCTTTACCTCCCACTCATACCGGCACCCTCCATGCACGCCATTCACGAGAGTGACGTCGATGTCACTCTCCCCATTCGGCCAGCTGAACGTGTAAAACTCACTCGGTTAATTTAACACGTTCATCCCGTTCGCAATCATCCATTCCTCAATCACTCTTTCACGCGCTTCACTTTCTCTGCTGCCTCCCTCACCCTTTCTATACCACAAGGGAGAGACGGCATTCGCATCCATACCTATCAGCAGACGCTTTCCCCTGGCTGTCTCACATACTCTGTCCATGTACGCCAAGTACGGTTCGATGCTCTTACCGTACCGGCAGTACACGGACACCACATACATCTCTCCAAAGTCCCCCTTTAACCACACGCACACTCCAAGCTCATCCGTGCATTCTCTCACACACATCACGTCCAACTTAGAGTCATTCACTACCACTGCTGCCTTGACCTTCCCACTCTCGCTAACAATCACATCCATACCTATGGGCAAGCCCACCACGCGTCCATGCCTTTCGTACGGTTCTTGCAGCAGTGCCACACTTACTCGGCGTTCACGCATTATCTCACCCAGATCACACATAACCGCATACGCTTTCTGACAGTTATACTGCACTACATTCACGCACCATTCATTCGTCATTTACTCTCGCTTTTTCCCTCTCTAGCGCTCTTACGTATTCCGGGCACACCTCGGACAGAACCGAGTGATCACATTTACTCCCTTTCATCTTACAATTCCTACACACACTCTCCTTTTGGCATTTTCTTAACATGTGCCCTACGCCCTCACACTTTTGACACAACTTATCCTTTTTGGGACATTGCCGCATCATGTGCCCAAGTGCGAAGCACTTGTGGCACCTCAACACACTAAAGAACTCTTTCACCCTGAAAGCCTTCCAATGCACAAACACTTGTCCGTCACAACACAAAACATTCCTAACCACACTCGTAACTTCCAAAATTACATTCCCGCAGGTTGCATTCTTCTTCCAGTTCCTGCTCACAACACGCACACGTTCCATAAATACTTTCTCATCCACTCGCCCTTTCAAATTCCTCTCATACATTTCTCTTATTAACACATCATTCCCCATATCATTCGGCACATCATACAAGATGATCTTCGGGCCTATCTTGCGAGGCAGCTCAACTTTTAGGCCAGCATTCTTAAACTGGCCGCATTTTCTAATTTTTTTCAGCTCACTCTCACTCATCGTCTCGACCGTTACCCCTCCATTCCTCAACTTTCTCACCGCTTTCACACGCACATTCAGCGACTTGCTCACATGCTTCATCATTCTTTCCTTCACTTCCTCGCTTGTCACACTCGCACTTGTATCTTCCGCTCTCACAATCACCGCATAACTCTTCTCTTTCGTACTCGTCTTCGCATTCACTTCCTGTATTTTCTTGCTCCCCAGCACACTCTTTTCAACATTTTTCGCATTCACACTTGCATAGCTTATTCCATTCCCGCCGTAAGCTATATCCCGATTCGCTCGACCCACGCACTCATCCAGCTTCCCCTGCATTCTCTCATTCTTGCAGATCATACGCATCATTTGCTCTTCATACTCTCCCACCATGTCCAATATTTTCTCGCTCGCACTCTTCGATATTTTGTTCGTCTCCGTAAACAAGAATTTACGGAGCCGCGCACCAATCATTCTCATGCTCGCTATTTCACACACATCCACGCTCTCATTCTCTCCCCCATTCACTCGTTTCCTCTTCGCACTCACACTCCCATCACTCGCTTTACTTGTCACACTGTCGCTCCTATTCCTTCCATACACACATACATCCATGTCTGTAGGAGTTGAGGACTCCTTGCCTACATCTTCCTTTACACCCTTTTGTTCCGCAGCCCTCAAGCTCAGACCTGGAAAGACGAAAACATCATCGATTTCCTTCGTACTTTTTGTGCCATTCTTCCTCTCAGCTGGAGAGTCGTACGCCTCCTTTTCTTGCTCAAGCAAGGCGCTACAAGGCCTGCTTAATCCTCCAGCCACCATTTTAGCCGATAGTGGAGATCTGGGGATGGACTCCATTCTCTCGAAAGGGTCCTGCTCCTTATCCCCTGTTTTGTTTACAAAAGTCATTTTTGGTTTCATAGTGTTTTTAAGTTTCTCCATTTTTATTCCCACGAGTCTAGTGAGTCTCGACGTCCGCTCAGGCAGAGCCCCCAGTACCTGAGTAAGGCGACTTAGTTACCGCAGGGTTGCGCCAGGTGCCCTACGGGAATCGTTCTCGGCCGTGTTCCACACTCCCACGACCATGCAGCCCTCGGCACGCTATCGCCCACCTTGGCTTCGGGGTTCCGCTATGACCCACCCCACGTCCAACGGCGGCTCAGCACTGATGTCCGGCTGGTTGACCTGTGGGCCCGCATTTGTCTCTTCCCACATGCACTCTCATATTGCGGTTATGGCATTGCCTGATGTTCGGCTGCCGAGTGTGCATGCGGCGCCAACACCACTTAGCCGATGTGCTAGAGAGCACAACGTTACCAGCGAGACCACGAGGAGGTAGGCATTGACAAGACGCAAGGGAGGCTATACGTTACGCATCTTGCGCCCGCAGCACTCCCTCCCTGCCGAATTCAAGGGGCACGTGAGAGGCTGAAGGACCTAACGAGAGGTCTGCATCGCATCAACGACCCAACCATAAGCCACCCCAGACCCCGAGCTTACCTGCCCAGCATCTCCTGCGCGATGCAAGATCTACAAAGCAGTGACACCCGGGCGTCCCCATGGGTGTCATGGTTATTTCGGAGGAGGGAGCGCCACAAAGTGACCACACCCCTGACTCAGGAGCTTTGATAATATTTACTCCGGCGTGTTGCTTTGAGAAGACAAGTCTCCTCGCGGCGTGTTGCCCCGAGAAACATGGCAGGCATAGGAGCTCCAGGCGGTGTTCTGCTTACCGCATAATGTCCCGCGAAGCGCTGCTCGCACAGCGCCCCGCGAAACGCACATTTAAATCGGCCTGCGCCGTTCCGCGCAGAGCCCAAGTGTCAACGTGGCGTGTTGCTTTTAAATCGGACAAAGTCCGAGCGCGGCGTGTTGCTTTCCAAGATTGATTAAGTTCGACTACGGCGTGTTGCTTTTGCAACCCGCACAGAGACCAATCGCGGCGTGTTGCTTTAAGTTTCGGACAAAGCCCGACCGCGGCGTGTTGCTTTCGAAGCCTGGACAAAGCCAGACCGCGGTGTGTTGCTTTCGCAATCCGCATTAAGTCCGATCACGGCGTGTTGCCTTTGAAGAAGCAACAAAGCACGATCGCGGCGTGTTGCTTTTGAAAAAGCAACAAAGCTCGATCGCGGCGTGTTGCTTTTAAGAATCGGACAAAGTCCGACCGCGGCGTGTTGCTTTCTAAATTCGGACAAAGTCCGAAGGCGGTATCGCCTTGTCCAGGCAACGAAGACCCGCCGACTTGGACCTCTCGCCGGGAGTCAGCGAGACGCCGAGCCTCACAGCAAGATACAGTGTCGCGGGGTCAGCGTTTTGCTTGGCCTGCTGTCGCGGGGTCAGCGTTTTGCTTAGCCCGGTGTCGCAGGGTCAGCGTCACGCTTAGCGCACAGCGACATATGCCAGGATGGTCGTGGCATATTCGTGGCGTCCGAGTATAAGTGCTCGCAATAGGTGGTAGGTGCTGAGTTAATGCACGTTGGTCGTCATAGTAAATAGAAATTAAAATTTCTCTTGGAGAAGAGCGGCAAAAGCAAAAAAATAAAAAGAAAATGACTGAAATTTTCTCATAAAAAAAGGCCAGACGTGCGGTGTTATGTGAACACCACGCGCCTTGGCCTTTCAGCACTTTGCTCACCACTGCAGGAGGTATTACCACGGTGGCGAGCTCAATGCTCTTTGAATGCTCCGTCGAACTCGAGACCGGCCAGGGATGAGCCTCGCAGTCACCGACTGTGGATACCTCGTCCCTTTCGGAACCCACAGTGGGACGCATCGGCCCTTTTAAAACATACGTTTCCGCTTAGCCAGTCAGGAGCTCATGCCTAGGAGCATTCAGGTTCAGAAGGGTATACCTCTCCGAGGCCGGCAGGCAAGCCATGCCATCAGGATTTCGGTATTCACCCCTCCTACGAGTTTTTGGTCCGTGTTAAACTACGGTCCTTTTGGACCCAGTTGCCAGCTCTTCTCCAGCTGCAGCATTGGTTGCAGCATATCCTCATCTGCCATTTTGTGCGCATCTTGCCGCTTAGCCCGGCGAATCGCCGACGCCGGCATCAGTTCGTTATCCCTGTTCTTTGTATAATGGATTAAACACTTGGGCTCCTGCAAAAGCGGCGCCTTCCCTCGATACAAGAAGGAGCTCATATGCCCACCCCACCCCCGGTGCAACATTGCAGCCGCGACAAGAGGCATGGACACCTCGCCAGTAGATAGGGACAGTGGGAACCTCGTTAATCCATTCATGCGCGTCACTTAATTAGATGACGAGGCATTTGGCTATGTTTCGTCTACGGTGCGCGACGACTGCTACAAAATCACAGTCGCCAAGTCGCCACCGACAACGATATTGCAGAGCTGTTTACTGTTGGTGTTCGCAGTCAACACCCTGGAGCGTGAAGGTCGGAGCTAGCCAAAGGCCGCTCGTATTTCACCTCGACCATTCACGCAATCATTCAAACTCGCGCGATTGATGCGGAGGCCCCCAACTCTACGCGCCATCCATCATGCACCACCAGATGAGGCCACGTTCCGCCTTCCTTCGTTATAACGCGATGTCATTGCGTTAAAACGTTTCCAGTTCAGCCATGAGCCTCACAGAACTCGAGTCGTCAACGTTTGGAGCTGGGCGGACGTTAAACCCAGTTCCAGCAACTCAGACTCGCCTCGCGAGCTCCAGACACCTCGCCACGAGATTGTAATGGCGGTAAAACGAACATTATTTCGAGGTACTCCTGTGCGCTCCGCCACAGCGGCTGCCAGATCATTACATGATCGGTCCTTCTCCACCTTACGCTCGTGGGACATCTCCAACGCGGTTTCGCTAGATACTACTTGCGCGTCTACGATCACTGCCTCACCACCCTTAGCGATGGTCAGGTCGGGCCGCCTCCGGCCGGCAGACGTCGAATACGCTTGTTCCGCATCGACGCGCCATCCCTTCTGCTGTAAATAGCCACCAACTTGACGGCATAGGTCGTCATGCCGCAGTATTCTCCCTCCGTGCGTTCTGGAAGCAGCGTTGCCAGGCAGTGAGCCGACGTCTCGGTTTCGGGACAACCGGCACGACAGCGATTATCGCGCCCATCACGACCTCGGGAGCATCTCGCTCTAGACGGTATGCAGTTAGCCCGTATGTGGTGATAGTGCACGTAGTCGGCACCTGGGATGGCATCGGCGCCAGCCGATACCCAGTAAGAGCTCAGGTTGGAGGCTGCAACCTCTCTGAGTCCACTCCTATCGCACGACTCGCGCAACCAGGCCGCACACTGCTGTCTGAGCTCAGCGGTTGTAGTCACTCTATGACCCCGCACTCGCATCTGGTTTTCACACCAGACAAGCTGCCTAGCCACATACGTGGTTTCGGCAGCCGCGCATGCTGCGGGCAGAGTACTCCGACACAACCGCTGCAGTCGGTTATGCTTCAGAATTGGGATCAAAGTTCTCAATAGAGGCATTCCAAGCCCGCCACTCTGTATCGGCGCATGCAGGTATCCAGCAGGAACATCATGGGGAAAACGCAGCCATCGTCGCACCGCAGTGCGTACGATGATATCCTTACCCTTGAGGGTTTTGGCCGAGACCGTACCCACTGTCCATCGGTGATAATACCGTGGAAGGAGACAGTCACGCAACAACCTCAGCCGCTGTTGCGGCTTAAGAGGTGCCCTCGTGAGTTGCTCGATGGCCTGAGCTAAGGGTGGATCGCTTGCGAGTTCCCTAGCACCTGTGTACTCGCAGCCCAGATACGTCCAGACATCGACCAGGGATCTTTGCGGTATCATCGCTCCCCCCACGGTGAAATAAGGTGTGGTGTCCACCTTCACCTTCTTGTCTTTGCCGGACGCCACCATGGACAGCACTCCGGTCTTTCTCGCGTTGATCTCGAGCCCATTTCGCATAAAGGCGTCATGAAGCCGTGTCAAGTTCTCCTGCAGCCCATCTCTGGTAGAGGCCAGGAGCACAATGTCGTCTGCGTAGCCCAGCGCATTGATAAGACGGCCACCCAACCGATAGCCAACGTTCTCCGAGAGAATTCCTAGTGCTCTATCTCCGACCAGATTGAACAGCAGGGGCGACAACGGATCACCCTGTCTCACGCCACGGCCGATCTTGATGGCCGACACTTCCTCAGCGCTGACCCCCTGCAACTCGGTCAGCACATTCGAATAGACAGCCCTTACGTACTCTCTAAACTCCTGAGGGAGCCCCAGCTCATCAAGAGTCGTATGAATAGCAGCGTGCGCAACCGTATCGAAAGCTTTCGACAGATCAACGCACGCCACA